>NW_015505208.1:940-3606 GCF_001515645.1 Sinocyclocheilus grahami | reverse complement strand
ATGAAAAATATGGTTTCAGTACTGTATATAAAAACAGTAAAGGCATAATCTGGAAAACCAAGACTTGTGCATTATAGGGAATAATATTCTGAATATTTTACAGTTTGTTTGATACCTTAAGATCAAATGGTGTTGTCGTTTAATGAATTTATATTATTGCATACATTAAAAGTTGTAAAATTATTATAAAAAACTTAAAATTGTAATTCCAAAAACAGAGCTTTGTGCGATAACAGGTATGTTTGCCCGAACATTTTGGTATTGGTTTTATATTATAATGTCACGTAGATAAATTGTTTAATTAATTTAAATGGTTAATTTTTTTTTTAATTCCTAGAAATTAAGCCTTGTGCAACATGAAGGGCATATATTTATGTCTATCTGAGTTAGTTTGGGCTCAAAACATAAAAGCTGCAAAAAGTTTAATTGGCAAAAAACACGAATAATGAATGTCAAACATCAAACTAACTTTACCGCCGTCTGGCTGGTTGAGCGTCCAGAGAAGCGTCAGTAAGCAACCAGTCGTGATCATGTTCATTTGACTGCTTTAATTGGGATAAACCCACCTAAAACGTCAATCATTCATAAGAATATATTCATAATAATAAAATAATGTATTTCCTTGCAGCAAGAATGATAGGGAACGCTTTATACTCGCAGTTTAACCGTGGCTGGCTGGATTGAGCCGCCAGTGGAAGCGACAATTGGCTGGCAGTTGGGATCACGGCCATTTGGGCACTTTATTTGTAATAAGCCTATTAAATGTCGACAAATTAAAAGACTAGACCCATAAGAATATATTAATAATCATAAAATAATATATTTCCTTGTAGAGAGAGTGGTAGAGAACGTGTTAAACTTGGAGCGCTCTTGCGGCTGTCTGACTGAGTGAAAGCGACAATAACCAAACCAATTGGGATCACGGTCAGTTAAACACTTTAATCACATTAAAATCCTCTAAAACATCGATCATGTAAAAGTAAAGAACTGAACAGGTTCACAATAAGAAATTACACAAAACACAAAATCTGCCGAAAATTTATGGTTGCTGAAACTTGTTAAGGCATACTGCCAGCTGCCAGCCAGTTTAACCGTGGCTGGCTGGATTGAGCCGCCAGTGGAAGCGACAATTGGCTGGCAGTTGGGATCACGGCCATTTGGGCACTTTATTTGTAATAAGCCTATTAAATGTCGACAAATTAAAAGACTAGACCCATAAGAATATATTAATAATCATAAAATAATATATTTCCTTGTAGAGAGAGTGGTAGAGAACGTGTTAAACTTGGAGCGCTCTTGCAGCTGTCTGACTGAGTGAAAGCGACAATAACCAAACCAATTGGGATCACGGTCAGTTAAACACTTTAATCACGTTAAAATCCTCTAAAACATCGATCATGTAAAAGTAAAGAACTGAACAGGTTCACAATAAGAAATTACACAAAACACAAAATCTGCCGAAAATTTATGGTTGCTGAAACTTGTTAAGGCATACTGCCAGCTGCCAGCCAGCCAGCCACTGACAGGTCACGTGACTTGCCACTGGCAGCCGAAAGTCATTCATTTCCAATGGAGAGTAGCGCGGGAGCTGTGTAGAGTTCCAAACATATGCAGATGTCTGTTCATACTTCAAGACCGAAAGCGCGTGTTATGTGACCATTCATGCACACTGTAGCATCATGCTACATAAGACCAGTGTTTAAATTGGGCCGGGCCGTCTGGGGCTCAGCCCCGGCACTTAATGTTATAGACTCCAGGGCAGTAGGGGTTCAATCTCAGACTGGTAGCTGCCACCAACCACTGACAGGTCACGTGACCTGTCAGTGGCGGCTCCTGCCAGCCAGTTGAAGATTGAACCCCTACTGCCCTGGAGTCTATAACATTAAGTGCCGGGGCTGAGCCCCAGACGGCCCGGCCCAATTTAAACCCTGGTCTTATGTAGCATGATGCTACAGTGTGCATGAATGGTCACATAACACGCGCTTTCGGTCTTGAAGTATGAACGGACATCTGCATATGATTGGAACTCTACACAGCTCCCGCGCTACTCTCCATTGGAAATGAATGACTTTCGGTCTGTCATTTGTCGGAGATAGTGGAAAGCCGGTTTGAAACGCCAGTAAGATGAGGATCGTTTTCATTTTAAAACAAAAACACACCAGTGTAAATGTAGCCTTACAGCTACGGGGGCTGGGACGCATTCACACTAAATACTCATGTGTGAGCCACATCTCTGAGTGTGACGCGGACCAACTGTGCTGACCTATCGGTGTATTAAGCTATAGTACCACGAGTAGACTGCTCCGTACGTTTTCGCATCGCTCTCGCGGATGTCAAACACTAATCGATCTGCGCCTCACTGACGTTGATGAGATTAACTCCTTAGGTATCGAAATTTGGTACCGAATGACAAGACGTTTTTCGATACACGATGGTATCGAGGCAATTCGGTCAGTGCCTAAAAAGTATCGAACTCGATACCCAGCCCTACAGTTCTGTGATGCGTTTCTGGTCTCAAATTGTAGCTTTTTACTTCTTACTGTTTATAAATATGTGAATTTCTGTCATGATGGTTATTTTCCATAACACTGAATGTTGTAAATAAGGTAATAAAGAGTTGGTTGTTGTTATTGTTATTATTATTATTATTATTATTATTATTATTA
>NW_015505208.1:0-930 GCF_001515645.1 Sinocyclocheilus grahami | reverse complement strand
ATTGTGAATGTTCTTTTGAATGTATTTTTAATATAGTATAGGTTTTAGGAGGTTTAATTGGTAGTCTAATGGCCGTGATCCCGATTGATGCGTTACTGCCGCTTCCGTCCAGCCAGCTGCCAGTTTAACGACTCTTACTGCAATTAAATTAATTGTTTTATTATTATTAATGTATTCTTATGAATGTACTCTTTTATATCATAGGCGTATAATGGAGGTTTATCCTGAATAAAGGAGACAAATGGCCGTAATCCCGACTGGTGTGTCTGACGCTTCTCTGGCCGCTCAGTCCAGCCAGTGGCAATTGAGCTCTAATTTTGACGCATTCTCTACCACTCTAGCTGCAAGGAAATGCATTACTATTATTATTATAATAAATATATTCTCATGAATCTATTCTTTAAGATCATATACGGTTTAGGGGGTTTTATCCTGATTTAAGTGGTCAAATGATCGTGATCCCGACTGGTGGGTTACTGCCGCTTCAGAGTAGCCAGTCACTTTCAGCTCCGAATTGAAAGGGTTCCATATCACTCCATAAAACATTGAATATGTAAAAGAACAAAGTCATATGAACAGATGTACAATAAAAAATAATATTATTATTCCCGTATAGAGTGGAAGGAGAGCAACATAAATCTGCCATAAATCAATGGTTCCTGACAGTGGACTTCCAGCTGCCAGGCAGCCAACCACTGGCAGATCACGTGACCTGCCAGAATCAGGCTGCCAATGGTCACTGGTGCTGCCAATCAGTAAGGTATTGAACCCCTAATGGAGTTTAAGTTGGCTTTCTTTTATAGAATTATTAAAAAGCATTGCAGTTTGTCCTGTTGTCACTGAAATTACTTTATGAGAAAGATTCATGTTATTGGGATAATTCATGTTTTAATAGGCATTTTTATGCTTTACATTATTGCATAACAAATG
>NW_015505207.1:2903952-2906310 GCF_001515645.1 Sinocyclocheilus grahami | reverse complement strand
ACTGTATCCAGTAAATACATGTTAGGGCTCTTTTAACATTCAAAGCAAGAAAGTTTTTAATGTTATTATTTTATGAAGCTTATTTTATGTTTGAGTGATTATGTGCTGCAAATACATACACTTAGACTCCGTAGGTCATGTACATAATCATTGCTATCCCTTTTCATGAAACGTCAAAGGTTTGGCAATACAAGCATTTAGAATGGAATAACAAGGGTTTTTACAAATCTTGGTTACCTTCTGCATTCCCCATGGAGAACACAATCAAAAGAAGCAGCAGACTTCTTAGCATTGTCATGATGAACCTGAAAATTAAATAAGCAGGAAAGTTAAATGTCTGCATTTATGTGTTGCACATGTGGCTTATCAATGTAGGCTATTTCAATTACAAAGTACAAAGATACTTTAAGTCGAAAGGCTATTCAGTAGGTCTCTGTGCCAAAAACTCCCCTTAGTTTTCAGATTGTTGCCTTCAGAATCTCAGAGGAAGATTTTGTGAAGTTCCAGAAAGAGCCCTGCTTTTATACTTTACTCAGTGTCAACTCTGTTTAAGTCACGAGGATGGTAAAGGATGTCATTGTTTGATTTGCGGAGTTGTTTACAGATAAAATCCAAATAAGGGAGAAAGGGGAAAGATGAGATAAGAAAGATGTTCAACAGTCCAAAACACATTAAATAAAGCACGCACATCCGTAATAAAACGTGCCTCACATGGCTCCGGGGCATGAATAAAGGCCTCCTGTAGCGAATCCATGTGTTTTTGTATATCCATATTTCAAACGCAATAAACACTTTTCACTCACTTCTGCTGACTGTCGTATGCGGAAGCGTTACGCGGAGGGTGAGTAAAACACTGGCTAATTTTCATTTTTGGGTGAACTAACCCTTTAACTAAATAATTATTTAGTATTTTGAATGTTTTATAGTTACATATAAATCATATCAACTTAATCGCAATTTACTTTAATGCGTAAATTACCAATTATAGTCCTTCTATATGAAATTTTCTGAATATTTTTTGTGAATGGTGCCTGATTATGAATTTTGGTCTAATGTGCGATCTAGAAAAAAAGAATGACATGTTGACTTTTTTTAACTTTATTACTTTCACACATATTTGAGGTGTACTAACAAAATTAAATAAAAAGTACATTATGAAAATACTGACTCTTTTAATCAAACAGTTTAGGCTTCTGTATGGTAATCTGACCTGTGCCAGCAATCAGAAATGAACACTAAAATTTGCAGTGTGGCCTATGTATTTATTTATCTATCAATCTTTATAGGCCTAGACAAGGTTTATACATCAGGTAGCTGATGTATAGGACAACACAACATCAGGGCAATGCAAATGTGTTTTTTATTACCTATGTGAAGTAAATCACAATGAAAGATTAGAGATGCTTTTTTTGTGTTCGGCAAGTTATTTTTAAGTAGCTTTCAAAAATTGGTGAGAACAAAACCAACTTTGGCAAAAGTGATGGCCTGTTAGTTATATCTGTGTCTGCCCCTAAATGCAAGAAATAACTAATAGGTTTTGTTGGGCAGAACACGTTCTTGCATTTAAAAACAGGCAAGGCAGTACAGGGGAGCTCAGCATGTCAGGACGCATCTTTAAAAGTTAAAGTTGTTTTAACTTGTCACCATCTCAAAAACATGGCACTAATTTATGAGATGCATTAATATATGGGTGCTTTCGATACATGAAGCTTTGAAGCTTGTACGAATCTGTTTCAAATCAGTGGTTCATATGTGAATTAGACAAATCTAGCCTTCAGTAAATTCTGAATGCTATAGGGCATTAGTCAGTGAACCCTTATATCCAGTTTCTGATAGATTTAACCTTTCTCATACAAGTGAGCATGTGTAGCCTATAATGGAAATATGAAGAGCGATAATGGTCACTATCCTGATGAGCCAAGCCCTCCTAAAAACGCATAGAACAACTACTACATTTTATTGAAAGAACACAAATTATACAGTCAACAAAAGATGAGGATGAGAATGATGGCGACGACAGTGATGACGATGGCGATGATGTTGATGATTCATATACTGTGAAAATCAAACATATCTTCTGAGAGAAGTATTTTGTGTCTTTCACAGCAAAATCATTTTATACATCAGTGGATAAACTTCATAGTGCCTTACATATGTTAGGTTACACTTTATTTCGATAGTCTACTTTAGACATTCTGTTAACTATAAGTAACTTTGTAACTACATGTCAACTACATGTCAACTAATTCTCATTAATTTGCAACTACATGTCTACTAAATCTCAGAGTAGACTGTTAGGGTAGGTTTAGGGTTAGTAGAATGTTGACAAAGAAAATGTTAGAAGATATTAAGCAGACA
>NW_015505207.1:2902164-2903678 GCF_001515645.1 Sinocyclocheilus grahami | reverse complement strand
AACGAGAAAACAACTCTCGTTATGTCGATATAACGAGAAAATTAAGTCGTTATAACGAGAAAACAAGAATGAAAAAAAAAAAGAATGCATGGCCGCTTAGAACTTCCGTATTTAGCAGCAAGAACCTCAAACAAACTTTTCTGATAACTACAGATCAGTCTATATATATACATATATATATATATATATATAGAGAGAGAGAGAGAGAGAGAGACTTTTTTTAGCTGGTGAAAATACTAGTGTTCTAATAATTTTGGCCACCACTGTATATGCACACGTGTGTGTGTGTGTTTAATGTACATGAATTGTCCTGAATGACTGATCTTGCCTTTCATTTACATCTGGAAGTGAATTTCATTGCATTTTATCTAGACTACATATTTGCTGTGCTTGCAACATAGAAGAAAAAAATGTAAGAAGTTTGAATCCATGTTTGAAAAGCTCCTGTCTCAGCATCTCCACAGGCCTCTTCCTTTGAGGCTGGTAATGTTGTTCTGGACCACTATGTCAACAATGCTGCTGTTCCATTTAAAATAATCTTGATTGTCCACCTGAATGATCTCAAACTTAAATTCTGAAAAATGTTTGGAAATTTACAATAAATAACAGATGTTGTCCCAGGAGGACTAAGAATCTGTACTATCAACAATCACAGTCTTTTCACACACCTCACCTCACACCTCTTTTCTCACATCTTCCTCTTTGCTCATCCCTTTCTACCTGTTACACTCTTCATCTTCTCTCTCATTACACCTCTTTCTTTAACCCCCCCCCCACACACACTTTTATTTTTATTTATTTTATTTTAACTATTTTTTTGCACATTCATTCTTGCTCTTTGTATACTTTCCCTTTTATTATTAAATAATTATTAATTATTATTATTCCCTTTTAGTAATTCTTTAGCATGAGAAGAAGACCGTTTTTAACAACAACAAAAAAGCTGTATAGGGCATTTGGTTCAAAACTTATAAGCAGTCAGTCAAACTTTGAGCAGTTTGTGCCACTAATGAATTTAAGTATGTGATATATAATGTCATAATTGTGAGATATAGGAAATGTATTTGAGGTTTATTTTTACCTGGTTGTATCAATCTAAAGAAACTTTAAACACTCACTTAACTCCTCTCAGCAAAAATAAATAAATAAAATAAAATAAAATAAAATAAAAATCATCCATAGTGACCCGTTCATATCTATTGTTTTGATGGAATATTGGTGAAATGCTGTAAACTTCTGTTTTCTGTCAATTTGCCAAAGTTGCTTCTGTCCCCTTTTGAAAGCCACTGATGCTTCCCAAAGGCATATACAACACACAAAAAAAGCATCTCCAATCTGTAAGCACAATCACAAACATGGCACTTAGTCTAAATAAAATAGTTTTATGTAGCCTAACAAATATATGACATTATTTCAAATAAATGAGAAAAAAAAGTGGGTCGAGACTCGAAACTATGAAAATAAATGTTTAGGTTACAACTGCATCTGTATCAGAAATAAACATCTATTTGATT
>NW_015505207.1:2890173-2902154 GCF_001515645.1 Sinocyclocheilus grahami | reverse complement strand
TAGATGTTTATTTCTGAGACAGATGCAGTTGTAACCTAAACATTTATTTTCTCTCTCTCTCTCTCTATATATAGAATGTTTACTAGTAACCTTTTGGAAAGGAGACTTTTTTATATGTCCCTGTTTTGAATTATGTTGTAGACTGCAGAAATAACATTTTAGTTGCAGGGAATTGCAAAAAATTTTCATTTGCTTCTGTCCCCTTTTGAAAGCCACTGATGCTTCCCAAAGGCATATACAACACACAAAAAAAGCATCTCCAATCTGTAAGCACAATCACAAACATGGCACTTAGTCTAAATAAAATAGTTTTATGTAGCCTAACAAATATATGACATTATTTCAAATAAATGAGAAAAAAAAGTGGGTCGAGACTCGAAACTATGAAAATAAATGTTTAGGTTACAACTGCATCTGTATCAGAAATAAACATCTATTTGATATATATATATATATATATATATATATATATATATATATATATATATAAATCAAATAGAATCAAATAGATGTTTATTTCTGAGACAGATGCAGTTGTAACCTAAACATTTATTTTCTCTCTCTCTCTCTATATATAGAATGTTTACTAGTAACCTTTTGGAAAGGAGACTTTTTTATATGTCCCTGTTTTGAATTATGTTGTAGACTGCAGAAATAACATTTTAGTTGCAGGGAATTGCAAAAAATTTTCATTCAAATAATGATCAATACTGCTGAAGACCTCGATTAGCTGGTTCTGATTTAATTAGCTGGTTTAATTAGGGTTGGAGCTGAACCATGGCCCTTCAGGAGTGGAACTGGTTAATAGTTATTTTATAAAACATATCCTCAAAAAAATTCATAATGTGAACTAATGCTTTTTAGTAAAGACTACTAATGCCAACTTGATTTGTCTGCTACAACCACTAAATGTTCTATGTTAATACAACTTAACCCGTTTAGTTTCACCCTGTGTAAAAACTAAAGTTGTTTAGTGCAACGGGTTTCCACGCAATTTTCTAGTAAAGTCAACTAATTCGGGTTAAGAGTGTGTAAACAATGTTCATGATGTGAAGAATATTGCCATAGTAGATGTACTAGGCTGACAATTATTAATTCATTACAAATAAATAAATGTCATTATGATTATTTAAATGTGTTGTTTGAATATTTATTGCAGTAGTGATTAATTCAATTTGCAAATCACAAAAAAAAGTCAGAAATATCAATTCCAGAACACCGAATGATTCATTACTGCTCTAATCGGTCAAACAGGTTTGCAAAAAGGTCTTGTTCATGATCTCACAGAAAAAGTAATGCGATATTTTATAAGACAGAAAACAAAACGAGAGTTGGATGAGGTGAAAATTTGCATATTTACATACTGTATTTAGAACTGCCATTCTAATAACCAACATTGCTATGTATACTTTTTATACATTGTCCACAACGCACATGATTTTATTTATTGATGCTTTTATTGATTTGATTAGTGTTTCAGAGAAGGAATGGAGAAGAGATTAAAGTATAGAAGAGATTTTAAAATTAAGTCAGAAAATGTAAATGTATAATCAAAGTATCTGTGGAGCAGGATATAATATGCATATGATCTCACAGGTTTTTAGCACAAACATAGTTCTTTGAGGATGAACAGGGCACATCATTCCAACAACGGTAAGCTGTAGGTTGGAAAAATGAAATAAGTTATTCTGATCAGTATAGTAGTGTTAGAATCTAAATAAAATAGCATGTTCAGCTTATGGCATCTTAACGTCCAAATGAGCCATTTCATGTTAGGCTACTGTATGTAAATTATTATAGAAAGTAGCACAAAAAACTGCCTTCTTACAGCTCAAGGTGATGATCTCCACACAGTTTTCACCACCTACACCGACATTGTTAGGCTCTCCAGAGCACCAGTAGGTATAATCAAATGCAGTTCCATCACTCCACACCCACTGTCCTTCCTAATGAGTGAAGAAGGTAATTATGAAGAGTGCACTACTGTACTCCAACTCTGGCAAGAAGCTAATTCAGTCAAGCTTTGAAGAAATCAAACCATCTTCATTTGAATTTTTTTTTTATGTTTAAAGCAGAAATTTCAGTCTAGTCAAACAATTAAGTCTCTTTAGGCATACAACTTAACTTACTTGTTCACCATCATGTCCACCAGCCCAACAAATTATTGAAGAAGGCCACAGACTCAGCAGAAAATCGTGTTCAGGTTTATTGTGCACAGATACGAGATTTGCATCCAGACTTTGACAGTTTCTCTAAAGAGACATTTTTTTATTGTCAGTTCAAAATCTAACAGTTTTAACACAAAGCATCAATTACCTTTTAAACAACATTTGCAAACAAATTGGTCTGACTGATTATTTGCTCAGTATTAGTTTTCTGCCTTATTTATTTGCGGAAAATAAAGTTTTACTTTAAAAATATTAAACAAATCACCAGTCCCACTTTATGTAAAATGTCTTCATGTTGTAACATTTAAATTAATCATGTCCTATAATGCACTTACTTTGCACATAGTACATGTTTTTACCAGCCTGGTCTCATTGGTTATACGTAGGTATTAGTAATTAACATTTAATGATGCTGAAAGTACAATTTGGACATATTAAAAAAATAATAATAGTTTAAGTAAAATATACATAAATCTTTTATATCATAAAGATATGTGTTTTATTTAGATTTTTAAATCCCTTAACCGTACCTCCAAACCTAAACATAACCATTTTACATCAAATATAAAAACAACGCAATAGAGCGAAATGTGTGTGAAAATGACCATTTTAGTAACAGTACATCATTAAAAATATGCAATACAACATGAACAAAATAAGTACATTGTAGTGTACATAATTTGTAACACATAGTAGTTAAAGACACCTAATATAAAGTATGACCAAATCAGCTTGTTGTACTATAACTAGCACTTTACCTCTGCTGTGATCCAGTTAACCGACTGAGAGAAGAACTTGTAGCATCGGACTCCAAAATTTGTCCATCCATAGGGGCATTTTTCAGCTATCTCAGCTACATACAGTACATAAATAATAGGGCTCTTGTCATTTTCACAGCAAAAATGTTTTTATTATTATTATTATTATTATTATTTTATGTAGCTTATTTTATGTTTGTCTGATTATGTGCTGCAAAAATATGTGTACTTTAGAGACTCAGTAATCATGCAAATATTGGTATTTTAATCTCTTACTCTTAATATTACTCTCATAATATTATTACATTCTGCTATCCCTAAAGCTAAAAAACGTCAAAGGTTTGGCAGAACAAGCTTTTAAAATGGGATAACAAGGATATATTTTCGCAAATGAATGTCTTAGTTACCTTCTGCATTCCCCATGGTGAACACAATCAAAAGAAGCAGAAGACTTCTCAGCATTGCCATGATAACCTGAAAATTAATAAGCAGCAAAAGTTAAATGTCTGCATTTATGTGTTGCACATGTGGCTTATCAATGTAGGCTATTTCAATTACAAAGTACAAAGATACTTTAAGTCGAAAGGCTATTCAGTAGGTCTCTGTGCCAAAAACTCACCTTAGTTCTCAGATTGTTGCCTTCAGAATCTCAGAGCAAGATTTTGTGAAGTTCCAGAAAGAGCCCTGCTTTTATACTTTACTTGATGTCAAGTGTGTTTAAATCATGATGAGGATGATAAAGCATGTGATTGTTTGATCTGTGGAGTTGGGGGAATGGGGAAAGATGAAACTGCATAAATATTAGGTTAACTAAATAATTATTTAGTACTTTGAATATATAGTTAAGTTAAATAGAAGTAATAAGAAGCACCCCAACCCAACCCCCCTCCCCCCAGGCTGCTGATGTATAGGACAACACAACATCAGGACAATGCAAATGTGTTTTTTTGGTACATTTGATATGATACATTGAAGAGTGCTGCTGGAGTAAACCATTGTATCCCAGTTTGCATAATGGGTAATTCAACTGGCAAAAACACTTAAGGCCAAGATGCTTGGGGATTACATTTTTTAAAAAGCTTTTATTTACTCATGGCTAAATTAATTTTAAAAGCACATGTGAGTGGCTTTTTACTTTTTTTAATCCTTGAGTGCATTGGTCTTATGTGTTTTTGCAAGACATTTGATATAGTTATAATTGTGAGACATAAAAAGGAATTATATTTCAGATTTATTTATGACTAAAAAACGGTTATTTTATGATATTTTAGGGACCTGGATTCAAATCCAGACATAACATACTTTTTATAGTTAACATAATGTTAAAGTTGCAGTTCACCCACAAATTAAAGGCTGCCAGTAGAAGAAACAGCACACACAGAAATATTATTTTTACATATTACATGAAAAGTCAATAAATTGGCTGGCGTTGTGTGTCTGACGTCAAGAGGACAGTGATACTACAGATTCATATTACAGATCCATTCAATTATATTTTAATTTTAATTAACACTGTAAATCTGAATGTGGGAGGGACAATAACTTTAGCTTCTTAAATTTAGCTTTGTTTGAAGGTAACTTCATATTTATTACACACATGAACAGGAAACCTGATACCTCATAAAATATTATATTGTGAATAGGAAAAGATATCTAAAAAATAACTCTCTGTTCATCGCTGTGGTCTGTTTGTACAATACAAGGAAAAGGAAACAGAGAAAAGGTGTGCACAGATAAATGATATGA
The DNA here is from genome assembly GCF_001515645.1 of Sinocyclocheilus grahami. Taxonomy (NCBI): domain Eukaryota; kingdom Metazoa; phylum Chordata; class Actinopteri; order Cypriniformes; family Cyprinidae; genus Sinocyclocheilus; species Sinocyclocheilus grahami. The sequence continues at coordinate 2,897,482 of NW_015505207.1, read as the reverse complement.
CGACAACTGATAATGAAGATAATATTATTTGTTAAAGTCAACATTTAAAGACGAAATTGAAATTGTTTAAATATTTGCCAAATTTGTCAGCACGCAAAGTTTGTGGCCTTCTTTGACAGTGGTTTGTTTATGATCAATATGTATATATATATATATATATATATATAAAACAAAACAATTTTGTCATTACTGTCCCAATACTTACGGAGGGCACTGTAGGTTAGGATCTTTACCGGTTTTCAACAGGACAGATATCAAAGCTTATTATCTTCATATCTTGCATTTTATGCAAAAATGCATTTTATTTTTCTCTAAATTCTGTGTTTTCCATTTGATTTCTTATGGATTCCGTGTTTTATGATTTAGTACAAATTTATCATAAAAATGGTGTCTAGTGAAATGAATTAATAAAACTTTAACAATTTAATCAATCTTTTAAAATGTAATCAAATGAAAATCAATTTACAACAATTTTTTTGTTTGTTTGATTTGTTTTTTTACTTTACATTTGTATTTTTTTTTATCAGACATGATGCTGCACAACAGAACTGTATAAATTAATAATAATAAAAAAGAACTTGGTTGCATGATATTCCTTGGTATACAGTAGTAATATATTCAGTCATATAATTTCACGCTAAACCGGACTTTTATTTTGATGGTTTGTCGTGAAGGTCTTTCAGTTAGTTTTAGTTTCAGCGTGTATTTGACGGTATAACTTTAACAATTTAATCAATCTTTTAAAATGTAATCAAATGAAAATCAATTTACAACAATTTTTTTGTTTGTTTGATTTGTTTTTTTACTTTACATTTGTATTTTTTTTTATCAGACATGATGCTGCACAACAGAACTGTATAAATTAATAATAATAAAAAAGAACTTGGTTGCATGATATTCCTTGGTATACAGTAGTAATATATTCAGTCATATAATTTCAGGCTAAACCGGACTTTTATTTTGATGGTTTGTCGTGAAGGTCTTTCAGTTAGTTTTAGTTTCAGCGTGTATTTGACGGTATTTTTTCTCAAATTAAACTGCATAAAGCTGGTGAAGTGACTCTCAGAGCAGCTCTGAAGATGAAGTGCATGTGTTCATGTCCTCATATATTGAGAGACGCAGATGCTGAAAACACCGCGAGTCACGTGTGTTTGAGTTTGCGTATCAGGTGAAACTACACCACGCATTCAGAGACACACAGAACATGCAGCTTTATTAGCGACATGCACTGACTGGTTGCTGTAACATTTATTTCTGTTGTGTGATAGGATGTTAGATTAATCCATTTTGAGTAAAAATGTCCAGAGCTTATCATTATTTATTAACATAAATTTTATCATAATCCCGATATTATGAGGGGCCGTATAGGCCATAAATATTGAAAAGCCTCTTACAAACACTAGTGAAACGAAAAACATTGATACACCTTACTGAAATTCATTCATATGCATTACTGAAAACCAGTCAACACTTCCGTTTAATTTGGCGCGTCTCACAAACTCTTCAATGGCAGTTAGTCGTAAGTTGTCTGAAGCTATTAGTAATATAAACAACATTTTATCGTCAAGTACAATTCCGAAAGTGGGATAAAACAGCGCGATGTTACAGAGCTCACGCCGTGGTGAGCTGTCATCGGTGCGGCTCTGAGACTGACTCGACAGCCCGGGGAGGACGTGTTCGCTAGCATGAGCATCTTCATACTACTTCACAGATATTTGTGATTTTCCCTGCAAATAACATAACGCAAATCAGTATTCATTTATTATTACATTTATTTTGCTTATTATCTTTCTACCACATTAACAGTAGAGTTGTATTTTGAAGAACTGCATGCAGCAGATACTTTAATAATATTATACAATTCCGAATTCTTCCAGCTGCTTCTGTCTTCTGTCACGTCATCAATAAACACTAGTAACCCACTGGAAGCCATGCATGCTCATTGCATCACACTGCTCCACCATTTTCACAGATGATGTTGTATGCTTTGGATCATGAGCTGTTCCAAGCCTTCTCCATACCTTTTTCTTCCCGTCATTCTGGTACACGTTGATCTTAATTTCAGCTGGCCAAAGAATGCTTTTCCAGAAGTGGTCTGGCTTTTTTAGATATTTTTTGGCAAAGTCTAATTTGGCCTTGTTTGCATCTTGTGGTGAACCCTCTGTATTTGCTCTTGTGAAGTCTTCTCTTGATTGTAGACTTTGACAGTGACACACTACCTCCAGGAGAGTGTTGTTCTCTTGGCTGGATGTTGTGAAAGGGTTTTTCTTCACCATGGAGGGGATCCTCCGATCATCCACCACTGTTCTCCTCTGTGGACGTCCAGGCCTTTTTATGCTGCTGAGCTCACTAGTGCGTTCTTTTTTTCTCTCAGAATGTACCAAACTGTTGATTTGGCCACTCCTAATGTTCCTGCTATCTTTTCACACTACCTCCTGGAGAGTGTTCTTCTCTTGGCTGGATGTTGTGAAAGGGTTTTTCTTTACCATGGAGGGGATCCTCCGATCATCCACCACTGTTCTCCTCTGTGGACGTCCAGGCCTTTTTATGCTGCTGAGCTCACTAGTGCATTCTTTTTTTTTCTCAGAATGTACCAAACTGTTGATTTGGCCACTCCTAATGTTCCTGCTATCTCTCTGATGGATTTGTTTTCTTTTTGAAGCCTAACAATTGTCTGTTTCACTTGTCTGGAGAGTTCCTGTGACCACATGATGTGGGTTCACAGCAACAGCTTCCAAATGCAAATGGCACACTTAGAATCAACTCCAGACCTTTTACCTGCTTAATTGATGTAGAAAAAATGAAGGAATAGCCCACGCCTGTCCATGAAACAGGTTTTGAGTCAATTGTCCAATATTACTTATGGTCCCTTAAAAAAGGGGGAGGTACATATTAAAGAGCTGCAATTCCTTAACCTTTCCTCCAATTTTGATGAGAATACCCTCAAATTAAAGCTCAGAGTGTGCACCTTCACAGTATAACTGTAACTTGAATATGTTTAGGTCAGCAGCTAAAATAATAAAAATTGTGCCTGTGTCCAAATATATATGAACCTAACTGTACATTATGGAAGTGCACTTTTTTTTTGCCTGGGACTAAATAGTTTACACGACTTCAGATTTTTACGAGGAACTATCCCTTATGACTAATATTTAACTTATACTATTATATTACTATGCAAAAAAAAAAGGGGGGGAATTATTATTTAGTTAACCTAATATTTATTTTTTTATATAAGCTCATCTTACCCTATTCTCCTGTATTCGATTTTATTAAATTGACAGATCAAACAGTCACATCCTGTGTCATCCTTGTGACTTATACACACTTGACATCAAGTGAAGTATAAAAGCAGGGCTCTTTCTGGAACGTCACAAAATCTTCCTCTGAGATTCTGAAGGCAACGATCTGAAAACCAAGGTGAGTTTTTGGCACAGAGACCTACTGAATAACCTTTCTACTTAAAGAATAGTTTTGCTTTGTTTTTAAAATACACTGAGAATCCACAGAGTGCGGACATTTAATTTTCCTGCTTATTTATTTCCAGGTTCATCATGGCAATCCTGAGAAGTCTGCTTCTTCTTTTCTTTGTGTTCTCCACTGGGAATGCAGATGGTAACCAAGAGATATTTATTTTTAAGATTTTTTTTTAAAACTTGGTATTCCATTTTAACATCATTCTATCAACCCTGAACTGTTGTTTGTTTGAAGCTTTATGAAGAGGGATAGCAGGAAATATATTATTTTAACTAATATTTGCATGATTGATAAGAGATCTACTAAAGTGTGTCTAGAATACACACATTTGCAGCACATAATAACACACAGATCATTAAATAAGCTACATAAAATAACAATATTAAAAAAAGGTTTTCAGATATTACAAGAGCCCTAATGTTTATGTACTGGATGCAGTTAATTTGGCTGAAAAATGCCCTTATGGATGGATGCTACAAGTTCTTCCCTCAGTCGGTCAACTGGATCACAGCAGAGGTAATGTGCTAGTTGTAGGTGATTTGATTTTTATTTGATTTATTATTTTTCTTTAAGTAAAACTTTCTTTTTCTGCGAATAAATAATACAGAAAACTGATCACGAGCAAAATTAACAATCAGACCAGACATTGTTCACAAGTGACTAAAACTTTTGTTTAAAAAAGTCACTTTGTGCTTTATGATGAAAATATTATATTTTGTACTGACAAAAAAAAAAATCTGTCTATTTAGAGAAACTGCCAAAGTCTTGGCTCAAATCTCGCATCTGTGCACAATAAAATGGAAAATGATTTTCTGCTGAGTCTGGTACCTTCTTCCACGCGCTCTTGGGTTGGTGTTCATTATGGTGTACAAGTAAGTTAAATTGTGTGGCCTAATAAGACTTATTTGTTTGTCTAGACTGAAATTTCTTCTTTAAACATGAAGATGGATTGACTCAGCTGCTTACTGGATTCAGAGTACAGCAGTGCACTCTTAATAATCTCTCTCTTCACTCTTTAGGAAGTACAGTGGGTGTGGAGTGATGGAACTCCATATGACTACACCTACTGGTGCTCTTATGAACCTGATGGTGGTGGTTCCGAGAACTGTGTGCTGATTAACTGGACCTGTAAGATTGCAGTCTGTTTCTTTTTTTAAATTTTTTTTACATGAAATGACAAGTGCCTTTAGTTGAACATTCTGTTTTATTTTGATTCTACCACCACTATAATGATCAGAATAACTTATTTACTTTTTCCACCCTACAGCTAGCAGTTGCTGGGTCAATATACACTGCTCGATTTCAGTGGGCTATGTTTGTGCTAAAGACCTGTGAGATCATATGCAGTCATCCTGCTCCACAGTTACTTTGATTGTACTACATTTACATTTTTCTGATATTATCTTTACAAAAACAAAAAAAAGCTATTCTGAAAGTAAGCTTCTTTTAAATTTCTTCTAAACTTTAAACTCTTCTCAATACCTTCTCTGAAACACTCTTACAATCAAATAAATACAAATAAATTAATAAAAGCATTGATGAAGCAAATTCTGTGTGTTGTGGAGTTAAATTCATGTATAAAAATAAGTACATTTCATAGTAAGTTTGGCTATCCACCTTTATCCTATGCCCCATTATGCTTTGAGCAAATTATGGGGGTAAAATGTTACATTGTAAATAATCAGCAAAAGGTTTGCTCTTTGAATGCAACAATAAGCGTTTTCAAAAACTTCAACCATCGATCATTAAAAGGACATTTAAAAGTATGAAAGCATTTACAAATAACTTTTAACATACCTTGAATAACCCCAAAAGCTTGATTGTTTCTGCAACAATATCATGCATGTGTTAAATGTCACTGTTGTAATATATGTCTATATTATGTAACATGTTGCCCTCATCAAAATTTCCATCGTTTTGACAGATAACAAATTTTGTATTAACCTGCTTTAGAAACCTTAAGATAAACATGACTGATAGGCAGGGTGCGAACTACGGGGGAGCTAGGGGGAGCTCGGCTCCCCTTAATAAGCCATGGGCTCCCCTGAAAACGGGATTTATGAAATTTTGGGGGGTCTCAAAAAATATTGACAATGTGTTATTTTGACGTGCAATTTCAGTTTTGTGTAATGTGATCATCGTGGATTATTATGTGTAAAATTGCAAAAATATCATTCAATCATGCATGACGGCGATTTAAACCTAATTCACTTCAATAAAGATAACTATACATGCTATTCTTGTCATGAGCATCGAGGTGTGGGGGCGCTGCGGTGCAAATTCCACTCATGTTTAGTACATGTTAACTCAAAGCTTTGTAGAAAAAATATAAACGCTGGACTCTGTGGTCGATTCTGTGTTAAGGTAAGGCATGTTGTTCGCAATTATGTGTTGTGGCTGGGTTGTTATAGGTCTGTGTGACTCTCGATACGCCTGTTTCACACATACTCCGTCTGCAGTGCGTGTGCGTTGCATTTTTTTTACGCACTCATGTTAATGGATTAGAGCAGCGGTGGCGAACTCCGGTCCTGGAGAGCCGCAGCCCTGCAGCGTTCAGCTCCAACCCTAATTAAAACTCACCTGCCTGTAGCTTCCTAGAAACCATTCAGACCTTGATTAGCTTGTTCAGGTGTGTTTGATTAGGGTTGAAGCAAAACTCTGCAGGGCTGCGGCTCGCCAGGACCGACGTTCGCCACCCCTGGATTAGAGCTTTCACACTGCACGCGGTTGTGGTCTGTTAGTGCGTTCCAGGTGCGGTGCGTCTGCAGCAGTGCAGCGATCGTTTACGCACCGAGTCTATTTTTGCTGTGCTGCACGCGCTGAATTAAAGTGAATTAAAGTTAGCGCTTTGTTCACGGTAAAAATGAACATGGATTGAGACTGAAATGTAGTAATTTCACAATAAATAGATATAATTCAAGTCTACTGTGTTTCACTGGCTTTTTTGCTAGGTTTAAAACAAATAAAAGTGCACTTTTAGATATACAAGGTAACATATGCACTTGGGTCTTGTGGAGGTAGAAAAACAAAGTTCTTTAAGACCCGCTGGACTGTTTGTAATAAAGATTTCACGAGTTCGCACTTTCTTATAATTAACAAAGGGTTATGCATATTTGGCGTGCTGTCCGGGGAGAGGGGTCCGAGCTCGGTGTTCGGCCCGGCCCAAAAAGCGCTCACCCCGAGTGCTTCTCCCCGTGCTGGGGTAGAAACTATGCTGAAGGTGCGAGGTCGGGGTGGCGGAGGGATGCTGAAAGTCGAGAGATAACGAAGGTAGGGCGTACTTGGTTATTTATGGGAGTTTTCTCTTGTGCTGATTGGATAAATGGTGTAATCACTAATGATGAACTGGCCGTGTTAATTATCTGTGTGTGCTCCTCCCGAAATTTGTTTGTAAACATCACTTCACGATTCGCACTTTCTTATAATTAACAAAGGGTTATGCAAATTTGGCGTGCTGTCCAGGGAGAGGGCTCCGAGCTCGGCAAGACTCCCGAGCCCGGGGCACCCCCCCCTGTCCGGGGAGAGGGGTCCGAGCTCGGTGTTCGGCCCGGCCCAAAAAGCGCTCCCCCAAAAAGCAATTTAAAACAGGACAGCAGCCAGATACGTGCATTTACGACCCCCCAAAACAAGGCTTAATATTAGAGGGGTGCTGGATGTCCTTTGGTGTATATTTATTGTGGCAGTATCTAGGAAGGTTTAGGTTTTGTGGAAGCATTCCCTGCTGAAAGAGAGAGCTAGATAAGATAGGGAGCAGACACTGCTGCGGCAGTGGGGAAAAACAGAGAAAGGCTCCTGCGGGAGCGGACACTGCTGCGGCAGTGGGGAAATACAG
>NW_015505207.1:2878555-2889548 GCF_001515645.1 Sinocyclocheilus grahami | reverse complement strand
TGTGTTTTGCGGTTATGATGACCTGGTCGCAAGCCGAGATCCAAATTAGACGTTTTAGCAAAGGCATTAAGGCGGGTGAATGAGAACAGCCTTTATTAATGCAGTGCACAGTAGCCTCGTTGTTGCAATGAATAACGATGCTGGTGGTGGACCACTCTTTTCCCCAAAGAAAGGCTGCCACAACTATAGGATATAGCTCAAAGTGCTGAGGATATTAGCGGCTGAGGTAAATCTAACAGCTGGGAAGGCCACGTAGAAGGGAACCAGCGGTTTTGGTAAAATCCACCGAAACCGACGGAGGGGGCGGCGTCGGTAAATAATTGGATGTCAACGGGAGAAGAGACCAAATCGCTGTAAAAAAAGATAAGCCGATCCATTGTTTAAGGAAGGAAATCCACAGACTGAGCTCGTCTCGGCATGAATTGGTTATAGATATTTGATCGTCTAGCTCGTGAATGGAGGACGCAAGAGAGAGGAGGTGAGAGATGAAGGGGCGGCCTTGCGGAATGATTCGCATTGCGAAATTTAGATGACCGAGCACGGATAGCAGCTCGCATTTGGAGCAGTTTGGGTTGGCTAAAAGAGTGGAAGCCACCAGAATCGTTCTGTCTATTTTTTCCTTGGGTAGAGAAGCTTGGAATTTTTGTGAATCTAGGTTGATTCCCAAAAATTCGATGGAAGTGCTTGGGCCTGAAGTTTTGTCTTGGGCGAGGGGGATCCCGAGCTCTGTGAAAACCTTTTGCGTTGTCGAAAGGTGCGCTGCTGGGATGGAGTCGGGGGGTGATATAATTAAGTCGTCTAAGAGATGGATTAAGTAGGGTACGGCGTAATTGTTGGAGAGGATCCAGCAAATTGCTGCTGATAACATGTCGAAAATTTTTGGGCTGCTTCTGCAGCCGAATGTGAGGCGGACGGAAAGTAGAATTTTTTGTGCCAGCAGATGCCGAATAGGTACCAAAAGTCAGGGTGGATGGGCATCACTTTAAAGGCAGATGTGATGTCAACTTTGGCCATCTAAGCGCCGCAACCTGCGTCTTTGATCATGGTAATGGCTTGGTCGATGTCATGGTAATGAAGAGAAAATTCTTCAAGCGGGATGAGGCAGTTAATGCTCGGGAGCGGGGAATTATGCGGGGAAGAGAGGTTGATTATAAGGCGTTTTTTACCAGAAAATTTTCTGGTAGCTATGCCTATGGGACTAACATGGAAAATGTTAAAAGGGGGGGCTTTCGTCGGTTTCTTTCTTAATTAAAAGATCGACCGTTTCGGGTTCGGCGAGAGCAGACTGAAGATTGGGGCAGATGAGGCTTTGGGAGGGGAGAACTTCGACACCGGGATGAAAACCGTGTGAGAGGCCTGACAGTAGATAGTTAGAGAAATCAGAGTCAGGGTGATGAATCAATTCAGAAGATAAACGAGAGACATTTACAGGAGTCGATAAGTATTGTTTAGCATTTTTATTGGCAGCTTTGTTGACAGGGCAAATCAAGCGGGCGTGAGCGCCGCCACAAAAATTGCAAATGTGCATGAATCGACAGCGTTGTCTTGAGCATCTGCCGGCATTGAAGCTGGTGCAGAGCTGTCTGCTGGAGGAGGATGGGGGGCGGCGGTTAGTGGAAGAGGGGAGGGAGGGGTTGGTTGGGAAGTGCGGCACGTAGCTGGTGGATTTGGGCTGAGATGGTTCGGGGATGGGAGGAATGGATGGGTTGACAAAGGGGCACGTTGTGGTGGAGTGAGCGATGGATCGGCATACCACGCATGTGATGTTGTGGCAGCCTAAAAATACCCTGTTGTGAAGTTCAGTGTCCAAGGCCCCCCAGTAAGGACACTGGTTCCATTGGGCCACTCGAATAGCACATTTTGCTGAGAGTAACTTGTGGTATGTGTAGAAATGGGAGCCCCTGTATGATAGCGCGAGATTGGCGACAATAGTAAGGTAGTCGCCGAGCTCACGTCTCCTGTGAGGAAAAACGGAACAGATGACTTCAGTGTAACGATTGAAAGTGATGGCAAATTCGGAAAATGACAGAATACGAGATTGAATATTTGATGTGTTTTTTTAGGTGACTGAAAATTCGCCGCAGTCGATTTGGCGGTCGGTGAACGAAGGCGAAATAAGAGACAGAAGGGAAAAAAGGTCTACGTCCGCACCTGACAGGATTTGGTTCCGGATGATACTGGATACAGGGGGAGGGTCCAGGGCAAGGGCGTTTGGTGGCATAGGTAGCGGCGTGGCTGTGGACAGACAGTAGGATGAGCGGGCCTGGGGGATGGGGGTGGGAAAAGTAGCCGCCGGAACCGCCTGCGGAGGCAAGCTCACGCTTGGAACAGCTCGGGGGGCAAGATCGGAAGAAAGAACAGGAAAGAGAGAGGGAATAGCGGGCGCCGGAACCTGCGCTATTAGCGGAGGCGGCCTCACGCTTTGGTTGATTTTGGGGGTGGGAAAAACATAAGGAAGAAAAGATGAGATTGTGGGCATCAGAGCTTTTGCTGCTAGCTAAGGAAGCCTGGCGCTAGAGCTGGATGGTGGGGCTGGGGGCCATGGGTAGGGGAGAGGGTTAAGGGTGGGGTAAAACAGAGACTGGGGATGGGGCTGCGCCGCTAGCGGAGGCGTGCTCACGCTATTTCGGCGGCTTGTGGAGGCGCGAGCCAGTGTGTCGCCTGGAGGGTCTGCTGGCCGACGTTCAGAGGATCGGGAGTTGTTTGCTGCTGGATCAGGTGCGCGGGCCAGGCTTGCCGAAGGCCTTCTGCTACGGCCAGATAGTCGGAGGCTTGTCCTTGGTGGCATGGTAGTTGGATCGGGCCGTGAATAAGGAGCACTGCGGTCCCAGTTTTTTTTTGTCCTTTGCTTTGGACGGAGGAGGGGAGATTGGAAGTGGCGCCCCCGCCTGGAGCGAAGCGTAGAGGGCTTGTAGCTCCGCCTTGTTCATACGGTGAGTAGCGAGGATGCCGGCGTTTGAGAGTGCTTGGCGTAACTTTGGCACGGTCCATTTCTCCGTAGCTGGAGCGGAGGAGAGAGCGGAGGCATAGGAGGACGCTGGAGAAGGTGGCTGACGCCGGGAAGGTGAGGGTGAAGGAGAATCTCGGCGTCTGAAGGTATGAGTGGTGGCGATGTGGGAAGGCCGGCGGCCCCGAGGTGCAGCCGCGGGCTCAGTTGGGGTGTCCTGCGGAGCGCTGGCGCGCTGAACGTCGGCTGTAGATGCGGGAGGAGCTGTGCTGTCGAAGGTGTTTTCCTCAGGAAACAATTCGGTCTCGGCCATCATGCGGCGATTGGATGTACCAATGCTGAAAGTCGAGAGATAACGAAGGTAGGGCGTACTTGGTTATTTATGGGAGTTTTCTCTTGTGCTGATTGGATAAATGGTGTAATCACTAATGATGAACTGGCCGTGTTAATTATCTGTGCGTGCTCCTCCCGAAATTTGTTTGTAAACATCACTTAAATGTAAAAGGCACCAGAGCCGGCTGTTTCTGTCAGTGGTAAGTTTTAATTTAAAATATTTGTGATAACCTAACACAAGAAAGCTATATGCTGTATTCAAATATGTTTCCACTTGCTTGAGCAATTTAATATACAAATCTAAAAGCTAAATGCATTTAATACGCTGTTTATATTAATTGAGTTTAACCGTGAATATATCTATGAAAGATTGTGTTAGCTGTGCTGTGATAAAAGAGGATCACAATGCTGAAAAAGCACTTTCAGTATAGGCTAACGACTGGCACGGTCCATTTCTCCGTAGCTGGAGCGGAGGAGAGAGCCGAGGCATAGGAGGACTCTGGAGAAGGTGGCTGACGCCTGGAAGGTGAGGGTGAAGGAGAATCTCGGCATCTGAAGGTATGAGTGGTGGCGATGTGGGAAGGCCGGCGGCCCCGAGGTGCAGCCGCGGGCTCAGTTGGGGTGTCCTGCGGAGCGCTGGCGCGCTGAACGTCGGCTGTAGATGCGGGAGGAGCTGTGCTGTCGAAGGTGTTTTCCTCAGGAAACAATTCGGTCTCGGCCATCATGCGGCGATTGGATGTACCAATGCTGAAAGTCGAGAGATAACGAAGGTAGGGCGTACTTGGTTATTTATGGGAGTTTTCTCTTGTGCTGATTGGATAAATGGTGTAATCACTAATGATGAACTGGCCGTGTTAATTATCTGTGCGTGCTCCTCCCGAAATTTGTTTGTAAACATCACTTAAATGTAAAAGGCACCAGAGCCGGCTGTTTCTGTCAGTGGTAAGTTTTAATTTAAAATATTTGTGATAACCTAACACAAGAAAGCTATATGCTGTATTCAAATATGTTTCCACTTGCTTGAGCAATTTAATATACAAATCTAAAAGCTAAATGCATTTAATACGCTGTTTATATTAATTGAGTTTAACCGTGAATATATCTATGAAAGATTGTGTTAGCTGTGCTGTGATAAAAGAGGATCACAATGCTGAAAAAGCACTTTCAGTATAGGCTAACGACGTTTGGATTTGAAATCAAACTAATGGATAAATGTTGTGTTTGTGGTAAACAGCCGCGGATCAGGAGCGGACTGCAAGCGCGTCCTGTGTGAAAGCACAATGAGTCCGTGCTGCTTCTGCACCGCAAACGCACTGCAGACGGAGTATGTGTGAAACAGGCGTTTATGCCTAATTGAACGGAGGAATTATGGTATTCTTCTGTAGCCTGACGACCAGTAACTTTAACCGTTGTTCATGTGAACTCAAAGACAGCCTGATGCTTTGTTTATAGACTATTTGTGGGTGGCTGTTTGTTGTTTCACTTATCAATTCGTGTCGATAAAGTATAATAGGGTAAATGCTGTAGTGCATACACTTGTAGCTGTTATGTATCTTTGTAAGTCATTGTAAGCCCATTTGAGGCAAGCGCACGAAAAAAAAGTGGGCTCCCCCAAAGTCCACGGTATAGTTCGAACACTGCTGATAGGGTTAAGAAGTGAAAAGGGGACACGATTACATTTTAAAGCATGTGAAAACAAACCTGGAGCATTACAGTGAAATATTCATGGCATACATCATAAATTAAATCGGGAGAGCAAAAATGCACAGTTGTTTTTCTTTTTTCATATTGCTTTTTGTTTAAGTTTTTAATAGAACTTCCCCAAACCGGAAGTGCCTCTCAATATAAAACAGTAGGCTCGCTAGGAAAAAGGTGGATTGGAATGACATTAAATTATGTTATAATCAGGGGTGGGGGTGTGCAAGCTGCAGTGCACACAGCTGCTTCCTCATTTAAAAATGCAAGAAGACATTTGTAAGTTTTGTGTCTTACAATGGATTTTAGGCAAATATCCACCTCTGTAAATGATTCAGAGGGAGCTGTCTGAACGAATCAAACTAAATCGCAAAAAAAATTTAAACAGCTGAAAGAAAACATACAGGACATGACAGCTGAAATATTGTTAGAGAAAATGATTGTAAAGTTTATTTATCAGTAGACTAATATTTCACCAAGGCTCATGCCTCAGATACATATATGACTGAAAGCACTTGTCTGTGAAACATATTTGTCATTTCTCAGAGTACATCTGTAAGATGGTGAATCTGTCATGAGGTCTATAAACCTTATGTGGCAGAGAAATTTTTGTCTTTAAAACTTCCATTTTAACGGTAGCTCTGTTAATTTCTACTGTATTGCTGTTTAAAGTATTTAGCAGGTTTTATGTGCATTGTTTGCAGAGGTGTAAAGTATTGGAGTAAATATAATTAGTTACTGTACCTGAGTATCTTTTCGGATACTTTGTAGTTGTACGGAGTATCAAAGATATTAGAAACTTTTACTCTCTACTTCACTACATTTTTGAATGAGTATCTGTACTCTTTACTCCACTACATTTGAAATGAGTGTTGCAGTTACACATTACATTTAGCATGGACCTAGTTTTTCTGCGGTTTATTTCTGCTACAAAAGATGTGATACTGCCTATTACAGGTCACTGAAAGTACCGCATCTTGTGCATTTTGCCCTTACTCACCCAAAATTTTCAACAAGGCTACTTGAATGCGAGTTCCTTTGCAAGTATTTGTGAATCACAGGTGTTTTATATATGAGATGAGGACATGACTGCAGCTGGCAATGAGGCCGAAACCAGCACATCCAGTGCAAGAAGGCTTTGGCTTTTTAATTTTACTTAACATTATTTGATTTATCCATTATACTGAGACCTTTTTGAAGGATATTGTTTTTTTTTGTTTTGTAAATTTTAGGTGTTCATTTTTATTTTGGTTTTAGAAAATAAACGTGATTGCTGTCCTCACAAATCAACTCTTTCTTGTTTTTGTTACATATTCTCTGTGCCTGGCCCTGGACTTTTATGTCACTTCCTGTCTCCCGTGGTGTTTGTAGTCCATTTGTTCATTGGTTCCCCTTGATTAGTCTCCCCAGGTGTGTCTTATCTTGTTAAAGGGTTAGTTCACCCAAAAATGAAAATTCTGTCATAAATTACCCTCATGTCGTTTCAAACCCGTAAGACCTTTGTTCATGTTCAGTACACAAATTAAGATATTTTTGATGGAATCTGAGAGCTGTCTGAAATGTTCCCAAGTCCAGACACGTAGCAAGGAGATCTGTAAAATAATCCATGTGACATCAGTGGTTCATCTGCAATTATAGGAAGCTACGAGAATACTTTGTGCACAAAAGAAAAGAAAAAAACGACTTTATTCAACAATTCGTCTCCTCATCACCCTGTAAACAGTGTATGCTGTTCTGTGTCAGCTGCGTCACACAGATCGTGGTTCCTACGTTGTTGTGATTTGATCTGAACGGAAACAGCGTATCCGTGTGTGCCAAAATTGTGTTTGCATTCAGTAGCCTATACAGCAGCGTTTTTGTGCCATGTTTAAAACACATTTTACATTGCACACATTTTTTGCATATGGGCCCGGGGCTGACTTGCTACTCCACTGAATAAAACTTATGTATCCGCGTTGTAACACAAATAAATGTAAGGTTTTTGGATTTTCCCCTTAATTTAAATGCATTCTTATGGCTCATTATTACTAATGGAAAAAAAAAAAAAAAAAACGACTTTATTCAACAATTCGTCTCCTCCTCATCACCCTGTAAACAGTGTGTGCTGTTCTGTGTCAGCTGATTTTTTTTTTATTAAAAAAAAACTATTTTCTTTTGCGCACAAAAAAGATTCTCGTAGCTTCGTATTAATTGCGGATGAACTACTGATGTCACATGGATTATTTTACAGATCTCCTTGCTACGTTTCTGGACTTGGGAGCATTTCAGTTGCATTGCTGTCTATGCAGGGTCAGACAGCTCTCAGATTACATTAAAAAAATACCTTAATTTGTGTTTTCCGAAGATGAACGAAGGTCGTACGGGTTTGAAACGACATGAGGGTGAGTAATTAATGACTGAATTTTCATTTTTGGGTGAACTAACCCTTTAAGGCCTGTTCACACCAAGCACGATAACTGTAAAGATAACGATAAAGATATAGTTCTCAATAACGATTAAAGCCCCGTTCACACCAAGGACGATAACTATAAAGATAACGATATTAGCGTCGAACGATATCGTCTGTTTATTCTAAGCGCACGCGCCTCTGCCGCTTTAAATTTTTGAGCTCATTACAGCAGGATGGATTCTGATTGGCTGTCAATTTTTTATCGTTCATCAGCTGGAGAAAAATCGTTTTGAAAGTGATTCCAACGATATCGTTTCTCTTTGTCTTTATCGTTATAGTTGTGGTGTGGACTGCTATTCTTTAATATTGAGAACGATTTTTAGAACTATATCTTTATCGTTATCGTCCTTGGTGTGAACGGGCCTTAAGACAGAGAAACGATATCGTTGGAATCATTTTCAGAACGATTTTTTCCAGCTGATGAACGATAAAAACATTGACAGCCAATCAGAATCAATCCTGCTATCACGAGCTCGAGAATTTAAAGCGACAGACGAGTGTACGCTTAGAATAATCAGACGATATCGTGCGCTGGTGTAGACGGTAATATTGTTATAGTTATTCTTGGTGTGAATGGGGCTTTAAGCTTGTTAGCCCCCTGTGTGTATATATAGCCCTAGTTTTTCTTTAGGTCCTTGTGAGTTGTTTAATGTAGGCCTAATGGTCTAATGAGCCTATATTTAGTATAAGTAAAATAATTAAGTACTGTTAAAATCAGATACAGATAGTGGAGTAATTTTCACTGTAAGGTATCTGTACTTTTGCTCAAGTATGGTTTTTAGGTACTCTTTACACCTCTGATTGTTTGAAGCGGATGTCTGTAAGATTTTAAAACGAGTGGTTAATTCATAAATTTGTACGACCTTACCTTCACGCTGTGGAAATACTAACCAAAAGACAATAAGTGTAGTGCTGAAAAGGAACAGGGCTACGTAAGTGTCACAGTACAGAGGGAGACCAAACGGGTAGGTACAGGTAAGTAATGATGTTTATTTGACAGAGGATCTGAGGGGAGGGGAGAGAAGTGGAGAGAGGCACAGAGTTCCAGCTATGCTCACATGATGACTGCTTCAAGTGTCTTTCACAGGACAGACGGATGATGGCTTCGAAGAAGACTTTCAGCGAGACGGGTAATATTCCAGGTATAGGGAGTCAGATAGGAGTAGCATAGTGAAACTCGAGACCAGACAAAGTGATACTGCAGTGACTGGGTATTTGTGCTGCGTTGATGAGCTGGTGACAGGTGTGGCTGATTTGTACTCAGGTGATTGTGAACGGGTATGTGAGGTGATTGGGTCTGATGAAGCTGGAGTATCCCTGACAGTAAGGTCTATAGACACAAAAACAATCTTCTCCCATTCAAAACATCAAAGTCGCAGAAGTTTTTCACAAAACATCAAACATCAGTAATGTCATAAATGTTTGTATTAAAATGAATGCCATCAAAACATTCCTCATAAATGATCACGAATCACCTGCCCTTTTGATAGTTTGTGGCTACAATCATAAAACAATTCTAATTCACATCAGCATCTTGTGACCGAGCTACAGTCATGTTGTTCATGCAATGATGCATCTGGCAAGGTGTAAATGACTTCTTTCTTTTCGCCTTTCAACGGTGCCAACTGTAAACTGCCTATTTTCTTAAGGAAATCAGGATAGCCCAGGGGCGATTCTAGGATTTTCATATTAGGGGGGCTCAACCCCCAGTGAGGGTATTATAATAATAATAATAATAATAGCCTTATAATAAAAAATATATATATATATATAAATAAGATAAAAATGTTTGATTAATAGGGGTCGTATACTAAACTTATTGCAGTATTGCATAACATTTGAGTACTGAATAAGCCAAATTCAAGACTTCATGATCTCACACACACAACCTGTTTACTGTACAAACACAAAATTGTACTGTTTGTATTTCTACAACCCTCTTTGCTTAGCTCAAGTATCCAAACCTCTTTGCCACATGCACTGGAATATGTATTATATTGAAAGTTAAATTTTCAAATGAAAATGGCAACATGATCGTTTTATAAAGTATGCGTTCATATGTGCTTAGTTTTTGCTGGAGGAAACAGCTGTGGTGTAATGAGGGGTGAACGCAGTGAAAACTTAGGCTACAGTAGATTATTGCTTCCCCCATGATATTTTGTAAACTGGATTTATGACAAAGAACTGCACAGATGCAGATATTATAACAATCAATCGATAAACACATACCTTGTCCTCAGGGGTGGATTAAGGTGGTCAGGGGCCCCTAGGCTGCTCTTTGTGTGAGCCCCCCACCCCCCACCCCCCAAGAAAATTTACTTCATTTTAAATTTAAATGCATAAATCGGGTGTATTTTCAGAGCAGAATCAAGTGACTCAATGAAGAAATATGTGCTCTTGTAAACAGTTTTGTGCTCTAGTAGTAATTTATTTATTGGTTGCATAGATCTGAATGTGATGGTAGGGCACGATTTTCACTATATAAATGCTTATAAAAGCTACAAATGCTATTCTGTCAAGAGCAGGGAGTGATTTTCTCCTCGTCTTTTGTTGTTTGATTATCATTAACGCCGACACTTAACTCAAGAGATGAGATGAGACACTAGATTGGGTTCACGAGAACGAGACGAGGCAAGATTTTTACACATTATTTAAAAAAAATTCTCAATGACCAGATACATGATTGGAAAAATAGCTTTGCACTCATTTTGTATGGTGCAGGTGCATTTGGAATTGTTTTAACTAATTATCTTGTAATAAATGTCATTTCAGTTTTACTTTCTGAGTATGAATTATCATATGCAGTAAAAGACAACAACACTCAAGCACTTTAAAAGGTTTTGCCACAAACTCAACTGACTGGCTTCTCCGCTGTATGATTTCATGTGAGTCTCTTCAGACCTTAGAACTGTACATGAATTATGAGCTTCTAGAACGTTTGACCTCCTAACTGAACTCCTTTTCACAAATTGAACAGAAATTAAAACAGAATAAATAACAAAAAATAAACAACACAGTTATTTCTTAGTCTTATTAAGTGCAAACAATAAGTGCAGCCATAATCAAAGTATACTCTCTCAATAGAGAATGAGGAGTTACATCATAATCTTTTCACTCCGCGTTGCATTTCGGGAAGGAGCTGCCATATTAGCTGGGCTGCGTTCAGCCCCGACAAAAACGGTGCAAAACGTTTTTTAAACTGAAACGGTGGTGCGTTGAACACCCTGTTCTGATGACGCAAGAGTTGCAACTATGGAAGCTGAGAAGGCCATTCTTTGTGTTCTTTTTGAAGAATTTTCGGAGCCAGATGAAATCGGTATAAATACGTGTTTAATACTGCAAAATACGCTCGATGTTACAGTCACTGCCCTTGCCATCCAGAATAAAAGAGAACATCCCAATCAAATGAAGGGATTTGTGGAAACTGTGGTTCCTAATTATTGTGATCCAACATTTGCCTCACATTTCAGGATGAAAAGACAAACATTTCAGGTGAAGGATAATCCACTTCTTACCCCCAAGACTGTGTTATGATCTATATGACCTTATTATTTTTATTGTGAGTATTA
>NW_015505207.1:2843128-2876102 GCF_001515645.1 Sinocyclocheilus grahami | reverse complement strand
CCAAGACTGTGTTATGATCTATATGACCTTATTATTTTTATTGTGAGTATTAGGCTTATCATTATTGCTGATCACTGTTGTTGTGCTATGATATTGTAATATTTACCATTATATAATCAGAGCAGTATAGAAAAGTTTATGAAAGTGACACTCCATAATACAGTAGAAAAAAATATAAATATGTATAGTATTTTTATGTTACATTAATCAGTATTTAGCACACCTTCCTAAGGAAAGCATATGGACCAGAAGACATTGCAATTACTAAATGATATTTAGACAGACTTAAAGAAGTTCCAGATCTATACTTGTGCCCTTATTATTTCAGTTATTTTGCCTTTAATGTAAATAAACATGTGCAAACAATATACTTGCTCTTGTGAATTTATTTGGATGTTAATTACATTGTGCGAGCTGTCTCTTTAATACTGCATGGTTTACATACATGTTGCTGCTGACTGGGCTGACATGTTTGACACACCCACCAAACAAGAGAAAACGTATCTCAAACCCCGTTACACACCGTTTCCAGGAAACATGTTGTTCAAACCGGAAACCGTAGCAAAACGGTGCACACCGGGTTGAGTTTGAACTTGCCCCAGGATACTCTATCCGTTCCCATGGTTACTTTTAATTCTCTATAAGGATAACTGCTTATCTTTTGTTTTGTTTTTGCCTTTAAGTTAAACAATCATTCATTCTGCATTGTATCGTTTGCAGGGAATAGAAGCTATTTGATCGCACTGCATGATAATTAGATTTTGTTTAATGTTTACCTGATTAGCGTGAAAACAGTGTCGCCCGCTGCTGCTTCAGCCATCATATGATAGATTATCCAAATAAAAGTGTGTGTTCAACAAGCTGACAGAAGTCAATCAATGTCTTTGTAGGAAAGTTTTAAATGACAAAGTATAATTGTTGTCATTATAAATATTAATGTTTCCATGGCCACGGAGGAGATTGTGGGTCACATTCAGCTAACAGTCACAAACTCACTGTACATTTTATATTTAACTATTTCAACAAATGACAAGCAAAATCAAATCCCTAGGAGCATGTGAACAGTTTTGTAGCATTTTCAAATGCTGGTTTAATGTACTAAGACAGTGATGCTAAAAGACATGGTGATGAGCCAGAATATTAATGCGACATGTTTAAACGTTAAGCGTTTTCCACTCTTTAGAAAGCCGTAATGTAGAAAGTGCTTATTGATTAAGACAGTGATATTTAAAGATCTGCACATATCAATATGTGCTTTATTAGTAAGGTGTTTACAGAATGTGGTCTTTTAACCCTTTTAATTTATAAATGACGCTAAGAACAATGCATTTAAAATACAATATTATTGTTCAACTAACAAAATGTTATTTTAGTGATGTCAAATGACATCCCCTTCAACCAGTAAAATTTTAATTTATTAGCCATGTGCTTCACATTTTTGGTAACAAAGTAGGCCTTGTAGGAGACATTAGCACATAGGTCGCATGCTCTCAAAGCTCCATAGTGAGCTAATTTTAGACTAGAAAATACATATAAATTCAAGTTTAATTTATATAAAATATAATTGTACATCCAAATGTGTTTTCTAAAGTTTTTTGTCATTTTTAAATGCACTTTTATAAAAACAACAACTCCGAGACCAACAAATCTGAGCGTCATGCATAACTGACAAAGTCCTATTATGTGATGCATATTTGGTGTAGCTGGCACTATTGACCAGCATTGGCGTGCAGTATAATAGCCTTTATTCATGTGTTTTAGGTTCATTTTTGTAAGATATTTGGAAGATGGAGAGACAAATCTGTACTTATTTCAGAAAGTATTGATGATATGATTTTATGATTTTATGATGGTATGCATCAGAAAATCAGGTTGTAGTAATAAAACAAGTTGTTGAGGACCAAGGAGGACAGAAGCAATGAGAGAGAGGGCAGTGGTGAAGAATAGGTTGTTGTGGAAGTCAGGCATTTGGGTACATTATTGTATGCCAGTTTGAAAGATGTGAACCATACAACAACCAGAGGTCAGAAAAGATGCCGATGTCTATTGGCATTACTATACTGACAGACAGCGATGCGCCAATGATGACTGCACAAGTCAACATCTACTTATGTGTGGGTTTTCTGGGGCAGTGTTTCCCAACCTTTTTTTTTAGTCGCGGCACCCTTTGGAAATTTTAACAAACTTGTGGCACCCTACAAAATTAATTTTGTCACAATATTTGAATTTCTAACTTCGATATGATAATTTGAAAAGTATAGATATTCGGTACAACAGGGAAGAACTGCAGAATATAATGTCATACATATATTTTTAATATTATTTATTAACCGCGGCACCCCGGTTGGGAAACACTGGTCTGGGGTACACTGAAAAAGAAGAGTCTTGTTTACTTTCACTTGTGCTACAATAATTGATTTGAAATTCCAAGATGAAATACAATGTTAAAGTTGTTTTAATGCTTTTGAAACACTAAGACATGGTTTTCAGGCAGTGAAATTGCAAGTTTTAGACATTTTCATGCACGAGTTCCAAATCAAATATAGCAGCACAAGAAAAAAATTTAATGTTCATAAAGATCTTTTCACTTCTTTTCAGATAGTGAAAAAGCATTTGATTGTGTGTGAAGTTTCAGACAATTTGCCAAAAATAACTTACGTAATGAGACCACGTCAGTTATAAATGACGGATCCCTAAAAAGAAGGTCAAAGGTCAGATGAAGAAAACAAATTTTGGAAAAGGACATTTTCATGCACGAGTTCCAAATCAAATATAGCAGCACAAGAAAAAAATTTAATGTTCATAAAGATCTTTTCACTTCTTTTCAGATAGTGAAAAAGCATTTGATTGTGTGTGAAGTTTCAGACAATTTGCCAAAAATAATTTACGTAATGAGACCACGTCAGTTATAAATGACGGATCCCTAAAAAGAAGGTCAAAGGTCAGATGAAGAAAACTAATTTTGGAAAATTATTTTACTCCTAAATATATGTAAAATATAAAGTCAATAATTTTTTACGCTGTAAATTCATAATTACTCCTATAGAGGGTTAATATCACTGTCTCATTAAGCGTGTTCTTTATGAGAGGAAAATGCTTAATGTGTAAATAAACGCGTTGCGTTCACATTTTGAGCTTAGTCTTTACAATTGTCTTTATCACTGTCTTGGTACATTAAGCCACTTTAAGCATTTTAGAAAGTTCCCTGTTCAAGTTCTACTAATTCACAAGCCTAGTGAGAGTCATGCTTGCAAAGAAGGTAATGTAAAATATTAAACCAACAAAATCAAGACTTTCAAAAACACACTTTTGTCAGTGGGTTTACTATTCGGCGTCTTCTCCGCGACTTGCTTCCCTTGGTGTTTTTACACATAGAAAGGCGAAAAAACATACTGCATTGCTCAGTTTTCTCTCAGAATGATGATCTGAGTTACTATTGCAATTCTCGATGCAGCATGAATGACAGCCTACACTGGTTACATTTTTCACAATCACGACAAACAAATCTAATACTACAGTGGCCGTGAAGTGCAAAGCAAATCACAATTCTGAAAACAAAATAACAAATTACAAACGCAAATGCAAGTCTAAAAAACTAAACAATTCAGAAAACATTATAACAAGTCAGAAAACACAATGACAAATTTGAAAACAAGATAACAAGTCAGAAAACACAACGACAAATCCGAAAACAAAATAACAAATCAAAAAACACAACGACAAATCAGACAAACCGGAAGAGGTAGGTATAGTTTGAGACAGCGCCATTGGTTTGGGATTACTCACCAATGACTGGAGAGACATCTGTCAATCACCGTAGACAGGGAAGAACCAGCCGAAGAACAGCAGAGTCGTGGCAATACGTTATTATTGCATACTGTTTTATAATGTACTACAATACTGAAGTGCAGATAATTGCCACTATTTGCAACAAGTAGTATACTTGATAGTAGAAATCCTGCTATTTTAACATAGTGTAAATAGATATTTGCACTTAGTGTAAATAGCATAGTGCTAAAAATACTGCTATTTTCACTTAGTGTAAATAGAATCCATTGCTAATACGAGATTTGAAAAGGGAGGGGAAAAAAGTTCGGCAAAAGGTGGGATCGAACCCATCAAAAAGCCAAGGCCACACGCTTATCCATCTGCGCCACTGGAGCTGATGAATTACAGACACTTTTAACTAAATGTATTTGTTATTTTGTTTTCAGAATTGTGATTTGCTTTGCACTTCACGGCCACTGTAAAATACTGCCCTAAACTCAATAGCGGAAGCGCAGCGCTATCCTGCAAGTATGGCGGATAAACAAAGCAGTTTCCCAGAACTCGTTACGTCACATTCTCATTCTTTATATTCAAAGTGCAAATAGAGAACACATTTTTCAAGCATGATACAGAGCTATAGACAACTACACAACCTATTAATTAATTATTAACTAACAGACTAATAACAGCCTAGATATTGTATGTAGCCTAATTTGGCGCGTGAGGGAGTCGCTCTCAAAACGCGGAGTATTAAAATCGCTTGAATGCACGTGCGCATTTGTTTTTCGGTTTCGAATTAACGATCGCGCAAACTCGGCAGTGCAGTGCCTCATTCTTTATATTCAAAGTGCAAATAGAGAACACATTTTTCAAGCATGATACAGAGCTATAGACAACGACACAACCTATTAATTAATAATTAACTAACAGACTAGATATTGTATGTAGCCTAATTTGGCGCATGAGGGAGTCGCTCTCAAAACGCGGAGTATTAAAATCGCTTGAATGCACGTGCGCGTTTGTCTTTCGGTTTCGAATTAACGATCGCGCAAACTCGGCAGTGCAAGTGCATACATTCTACAATACAAGACGTTAATTTTGTCAGACGCTCTGCAATGATTCCTCCTTTAATGTTTCTTATGGGCCAATGAGGGTCTTTTTTGGTTCGCACTGAAGTAAATTTAAAATAATAAAAAAATATATTCTGGCCAATCAGGGGCCCCTGCACATGTGGGGCCCCTAGGCTGTAACCTAGGCATGCCTGTGCATTAATCCGCGCCTGCTTGTTCCCTGTTTCTCGCTCTGCGCCGCCATGGTCTGTGGATTGAAAAAGAACACGCTGAAAGACGGGGAGGAGCCGATCGAAGTCTGCCGCCGTTTTCATATGAAATTTAAAGGGGACTGAGGCAATCACGAATTCGTGTACAGTTTATGGAGCTAATCGCAAAATTTTAGGGGGGCTGAGTAGACATTTTAGGGTGGCTATAGACCCCCTAAAAATGGCCTAGTGACGCCCATAGCCTATCTTTCTTTTGTGTGAAAAGTGATACGGTTTTGCCCTAGGTCCCATCCTTCCACGTGTAAAACAAACAACTTCCTGATCTTTTCTTCTTTTTTCCAAACGCCTTGCAACGTGACCATCCTTTGCAAGCCTTGATGAGATCTCTTATTCTCTGGACAAAGACTTGCAATGTCACCAACTTTGCCACACCCATAGTGTGCTAAAAATTTCCGTACGCACCTGACTTGAGTTAAACTAGCTGTCTGCCCACACCAAAATTATCCTCAGGTGACTTCTCTGACCGCACTGGAGAACCAGGCCTTATAATTCTGATAAGAATGACAGCCAAGAATAGCCTACTTCAAACACCAGTAAAACACAATAGCAGAGGCAAGGGAAGAGTAGGCTAATCCACACAACAGAGGAGGATCAGGGCAGACAGCAAACAATCAAAAACCAGGGAAACAGTCCAAAATCACAACCACAAGAAACAAGGGTGAACACTAAGAAATGTTAGCAAGAGCAAAACAAGACTTAGCACTGAGCATGGGTAAAGGAGCTCCGGGTCATCACAGAAAAAAGTGTGTGTCCCAGTGTGCCAGGGTGAACACTAAGAAATGTTAGCAAGAGCAAAACAAGACTTAGCACGGGTAAAGGAGCTCCGGGTCATCACAGAAAAAAGTGTGTGTCCCAGTGTGCCTACTATCCACCCTATCTGCCCTAAATAGTATTGAAAATGACTAATATCACATAGAATTTAGGATGGATAATATGAACATTAGGACGCAGGCCTAGACAGGGATAATGGAGTCCGGGAGAAAAAGGTGATGGAGCCCTCTGATGGCGACTGGGAGGAACAACAGGGACCGGATTCACGACAATTTGATTATTTGCATTAAAATACTGGTATTTAGGATTTGTTTATTATGAAAACTTGCTGAAAATTTACTCACCCTCAGGCCATCGAAGACGTGGATAATGTTTATTACTTCAGATTTGGAGAAATGGATCCTCTGAGATGAATGGGTGTCATCAGTCCAAACAGCTGATAAAAACATCACAATAATCCACAAGTAACTCGGCAGCAGCGGCTCTACTAATATCGAAACTGTAAATTCATCTGCTTCAAGAGCAGCAGCGTATTTCCTCGCTAGTGAGAAATATCATGCAGCTTTTAAGTTGCTAAACTATTTTACTGATAAAATCTTAGAGCTGCGCTGACAACACGTTTCTGCGTGTACGTGTGCGCGTTTGTATGGGAGGTATAATTGTCATATGTATCCTCTTGTTTACTATATTTATTTGCTTGGGGTTTGGTGCTGTTGTAGGCTGTAAAGACCGTTAATTGGAATAACGGAAATCATTTGGGGAAGTACGTAATGCAGTCAATATTTGCATGCTTTAGAGCAGGGCTGTCCAAACTCGGTCCTGGAGGGCCGGTGTCCTGCAGAGTTTAGCTCCAACTTGTCTCAACACACCTGACTGGAAGATTATATGCCTAGTAAGAGCTTGATTAGCTGGTTCAGGTGTGTTTAATTAGGGTTGGAGCTAAACTCTGCAGGACACCGGCCCTCCAGGACCGAGTTTGGACAGCCCTGCTTTAGACCGTTAATCAGCAAATCAGATTCAAGAATTCAAACAGCCCCATTGTAATGCATTTTAATTTTAAACCGTCCTACAGTGGAAAAAGTCCACCCCCTGATGTCCTCTCACATCAAAATCCACTGACATAGCCTATTTGTTTCTGAGCTTGCTTGTAAATGCCAATGATGCTTGATGTGGATATTTCTTTCCTGCTTCTCACTGGAGAAAGCAGTGCCTTATTTTGTGATAAAGCTGGCTTTTCATGGTCCTGTTTTTTTCTGGCCACTCACTAAATAAATACATTGACAATGTAGACATAAATATTTATTTTTAATTATTTTACTTTTTATTAGATTTTGCATTTGGATATATATTTAGGCATCATCAAAGACTACTTTATCATGTAGTCAAAATTGCTCTATATTAATTTTTTCCCCATTCATTCCCCATGGTGATCATTTTTGACTGTAGTGTGACTTTATTTTTAGGAACATTTAGCCTTTTTTATAATGTCCACTTTTTTGTGTGTAAAAGTGCTACAAAGGTGAACAAGTTTTGTGCAACTCTGATGAAGTAAAAAAGCTTAAAAATTCAAAACTTAAAAAAATTCCAAAAAGCCACAAACACACTCTGGTTCAAGGTCATTTTATTCATATGTGCAGAACATACGCATAAATCACTTTAGTAAGCATTAACATATTTTTCCTCAAGAAAAATTTAATTGACAACATTCCAGAGAACAAACCACTAAATAACATGGAGTGAGGCTGTGGACGTCTTTATGTTTTCATAGTGCCATTAATTCTGCTATCACTTCAAGTAAAATTATCACTCTTTATTGCTGTTAATGGGAAATATAAGCTTCTTATTTTAAGCTTATTTGTAGTTGCTATATGTTGTAGTTGCTATATTGCATATAGCAACTACAGAACGAGCAAAAATGTTTCATAACTAGAGCATTTATTTTTAGGCACTTCAATCAAAGGTCAAGGTAGTAAACTAGCAGTAACATTTGAGACTAAGTCTATAACTGTCAAATCAGGTGCACTCTAAAATTAAAAAGCAACAGCATAAAAACGTCCTTGAAGTCCTACAAATAATGAAAAACAAACATGGATCAAAAACATTCACTTGGGTACAGGAATAAAAATGTGCATTACAATTCCTTTGCTGTAAATATTAACAGAGTATTGACTCTACACAGAAAAGAAGACATTCAATATCCACATAATTAGAATAAAGATACATATTATCTTTAATTTAAAGTGAGTGGAGAAACATAGCAGAATAAAAGAATGCAACAGAAAGTCTTACAAACGGACACTAGACCATAAACAACTAACATTGTCAATATTTCCCAACAGACAGATGAGCTTGCAGGAAAAAAAATAGAGTTCAGAAAGTACAGAGAAAGAAAATACTGCAAAGGGATATCAAGTAAAGAAATGACCAATAGCCCTACATACAAGTAAAAAAATTCAATCAATAAATGCTTTAACTGTTTGTTTTGACCATTATGGCCAATGAAACATGGCCACATAATCTTTCATTTGGCTCATTCAGAAACAAACAGTAATGGAATGTGCACAGAATGAACAGAACGCCCGCCTTAAGCCAGATTAAAATACAAAGATGATATACATTCACAGCGTGTATGACTCAGAATGGTCATAACATTCTAGAAACCTTAAACAACTTTACGTGCATTGATTAAGATTATAACACGAAAATTAGCAGGGTCCTTAATACATTTCATGTAAACTATTATGCTACAAAGAAATTTCATTGCACTTTTCTCTTCAAAGAGAAACCAATTACATTAATTACAAAAGCAATTACAGAAGTTGAGCAAAACATTTTAAGATCAGAATGTGATCTATCATCTAACTGTCCAGTCCATCGAGGAACTCTCCTTCAATGATGTGCTCTAGGCGTTTCATGACCTGATCACTACTGGGCGGTGGGTAGTCGGCGGCATAATGCGGGAGGTGTGCGGAGGAGCCATTAAAAGAGCAGCACAGGGTGCTGAAGAACGGGACGAGATCCACGATAGAGCAGAGAGAACGTAGCGTGAGCAGAGGAAACTCCACTCGATCTGTGCTTGACTCTCCAGCTGTTCCATTCAGCTCCTGAACACACATTCAAGATATTTACAGACTGAGAATTGGGTCTATTTGTGAAAAAGCACCATATTTACTGGTTCACTGGTGCTCTTTCACAGATACATTGAAGCATATGTTTCTGTGCATGGAGATCTTACCCCATAGCGTCGGTTTATTCCATCCAGGATCCTAACAATATGCGGTTTACACTCTTGTTCACCTTCCAGCAGAGTGTTTCCTGGTCCATCATAATGGTCGACATCTACTTCAGGAATGAAAGCCCAGCGATACCTGGAAACAAACAAATACATACATACATAAAGTTCAGATATTAACAGATCATGAACAATGAATGTTACGGTGTGGAGCAGATCAGAAGCTATTTTTGTTGGGTCAGGCATTAAAGGTCACTTAGAAGTAAGAGGGAACCTATTGACCTTTACTGATAGCTGTCAATGTTGGGGCAACTATGACAGTTCACTTAGGTTAAAAATGTAAAAGAGCTAACACACACACACACACACACACACACACGTTTGTTTCTGTGAATTGTGGGCACTTTCCATAGACTTCTATTACTTTTATACTGACCAAACGATATTTTCTATTCCCTAACCCTAAACCTACCCCTTACAGAAAACCTGTTTGCATTGTTACACTTTCAGATAAACATCATTTACTATTTTTAATAAGTTTTTCCCTCGTGGAGACCGCAGGCCGGTCCCCACAATGTCAATAATTTCAGGTTTTACTATCCTTGTGGGGACATTTGGTCTACACAATGTAGCATAAACAAGTACACACGTATACACACACACACACACTGTGTGCTGTATTTCAAGTCTGATATATTCTCTGACAGAAAGCTTAGAATTTAGCACACAGTCTTTAGTTGAATGGTGATTTTTGGGGTTATTTTGGCAGTAAAATGAAACCATTTTCACTGTATGGAAAATAGTGGCTTTAAAAGATGTGAGGGCAAGTAAATGATGACACAATTGTAAACTTTGAGTGAACTAACCCTTTAATTCTTACATACACTATAGTTTGGGATTGATAAGATTTTTAAATGTTTTTAAAATAAGCATCTTATGCTCACTAGAGCTGCATATAAAAACAGTAATATTGTGAAATATTATTATATTTTAAAATGTAATTTATTCCTGATTCAGCAGCCATTACTTCAGTTTTCAGTGTCACAAAATCCTTCAGAAATCATTCTAACATGCTGATTTGGAGCTCAAGAAACATTTATTACCAATGCTGAAAATAGTTGTGCTGCTTAATATTTTTGTGGAAAACATGATGTATTTTAATCTGATGTACTTCAGAATTATCTGATGAATATAAACTTCAAAAGAATTGCATTTGTTTGATTTTCAAACATTTAAAAATGTATTCCCTGCCATTTCGAATCGATTTAATTTATCCTTGCTGAAAACAGTAACAATTTATTTAAAAAAAAATCTTACTGACCCCCAAAACTTTGAACAGCAGTGTATATTTTCTCATGTGGCCATTAGACGATGTCCAACCACTGATTCTGTTCTTAAGAAGTTTAAGTAAATTACAATTTGACAATTCATAAAAATGTTTTCTTATTTATCACTGCTATGGCAAGAGTAAACGTGCCAAACATGCAAACACACAGTTCACTGGAGTCTCACATTTGAAACAGAGGCATGTGCTCAGGAGGGAAGGACACAGCGGTGTCCAGGAACTTGCAGGCTGACAGGTACATGTCCAGCTCTGCCTGAGGGAAGAGTAGACCATTCTTGTCATTGCCACCCCGCAATTTACTCCTGAAACAGAAAGATATATTTTTTTTAAATGAAGGGGCAAAATACATACTAACATAATTTTTCAAAAAGGAAGACTCACTTTGAAACTTTATCATCCAGTAGTGTCTTCTGAAGGCGGTTAAAAATGCGTATCTGAAATATTAAACAAATATTCAAACTGCTCCCAGAAATAACATGCAAAACAACTGATTAAGCATTTGAAAGCAACCAAAAAACAAATACTCTTAGTGCGGCGTATTTCTTACCAGCTCAGTGACCATGATTGGCCAGAGAGAGGTGAGATGTTGTGGTGAGATCCTCAGCAGGAGAACACGGAACATGAGGAACATCTGGGCTGACACTGATGGGGTCTGTCCCACACGCAGGTTCTCTGTTAGACGCTCTAGAATATATTTGATAAAGAAAGTGTTAGCTGGACATTTTTCTATTGTACTTTACAAGAAACCTTTATTTGTTTTCCACACAGACTGAGTGATACCTTGTATGAGAGGCAAATAGAAGTGGTACTGGTCATTCTCTCCACTAAACATGGCAAAAGCCTGTCGTTTCAGTAACATAGGCTTCTGCTCAGCGCTGTTGAAGAGCTTCAAAGAACTGCTCTGCATGCCTGCACATGGTACAACATGAACACACACAATACAAGTCAATACACTGATCATACACAAAATAACTAATGCAAAAGAATGTACATATACTCACTCATCAAGTCTTTGAACATTGTCTTTTCATGAGTCAGAAGATGGTCTATGATGGATCTCCAACTAAAGCACAATATGTGAGTTTAGTGGCTTCAACATCAAACTCTTGATTTTGTTGTTTATTTGTTGCATTTATTTGGTCAAAAATACAGTTAAAACAGTAATATTGCTGTTCAAATAATTAAAAAATATATATAGTCAGCAGTCATTACTACAGTTTTCAGTGTCACATGATCTTTCAGAAATTATTCTAACACACTGATTAGGTGCACAATAAACATCTCTCATTGTTATTCATGTTGAAAAAATGTTTTGCTGCATAATATATTTTTGTGGAGACCGTGATAAACCATCATTCAAACGTTTGGGGTATGTTAAATAAAAAAAAGAACAGTACTGACTACTTTTATTCAGCAAGGATGCATTATATTGAACAAAAGTGACAATAAGGACATTCATAATGTTACAAAAGATCGCCATTTCAAATAAATACTGTTTTTTATTTTATTTCTATTCATCAAATAATCTTGAAAAACAACCATCATGTTTTTCACAAAAATATTTAGCAGCAAAAACAATTTTTAACATTGATAATAATTAGAAACATTATTAATAACTGAGTACTACGTAAATCATGTGATTGGAGTAATGGCGTCTAAAAAAAATTCAGGTTTGCCATTACAGGAATACATTACATTTCAAAATATTTTGGAGTAGAAAATTTCATTTGTAATAATATTTCACAATATTACTGTTTTTACTGTATTTTTGATCAAATAAATGCAGCCTTGGTGACTGGTGAGCACTGAGCATAGGTTAGGAAAATGATTTGAGCAATATTTGACCATTTTGACATTATCGGCATGCCTTGAAAATTTTTTATGTTGTGCAAGTGTATCTTACTGGCAGGAACACAAGGACTCCATTGTGAAAAACATTGGGTCCATGAAGAGTTCCAGCACCTCTTTCTTCCAAGCTCGCTTAGTGTAGGCATATCCACTCAGACTGCTCAACAACTGAGCACCCGCACAGAAACTAGGCATGTTATAGGCACTGAGAAATAGAAATTGAGAAATGAGTGTGTTTTAAATGAAAACTGCCATACATATGGCCACTGCCAAATTAACAATGAATAGACCAAAGCTTTCTAATTAAGCACTAACTAAGCATTTTTAATCACTATCACAAGTGTATAATTTTTGGCAAACTCACCTGTGATTTTTTAGATAGGGAAAAACGTAATAGATAAGACGGGAAATAAGAGGCACGGCTTTCTCCTTCTCATCACTGCGATAGACCATGTCCAAAAGAGGAGCCAGAACCTACAAATAATTAGTACAAATGAGAACACACTGTTTATCTGTTGAAATTCTTGATACCTGTCGATCACATCAGCATAAATTAAATTCAGTAAAATAAATACTGCCATGTTTACTTACAACTGCACTTTATAATTTAATTAATATAATTATATTTTCTTATTATTTTTGCATTGCATATCATGTTTGCATTAATGGCAATTAGATTTTTTTCTCCCCCCCCCCCCCCAGTATTGCTACCAATTCCATTCAGTTATAATCTGGAGCCCTGTGTGTGTGCATTTCTTCTTGTCTCTTACCTCAGCAAGCAGAACCAGAGCTTGTACACTGAATACAGATGGTGCTGAAGATGACACCATAGCACTGCCCTGGCCTGCACACTCTGAGAGAAAGACAGAACCGAGTACATTTTAATACTGCCTCTGTTCACAGTAGACAATATAGCTAGGCAGTATTATTATCAGATTATATCTGCAATACAGCAATGGGCATTATACTGAAAGCACATGTATTTCAGTGTAGGTTTACCCTCAAACTCATTGGCATCATGGTCATCTTCATCTCCCTGAAGACAGACTTGAGGCTGTGCTTTCACTTCCAGGTTACGACTCAGCCAGCTAGTCTGCTCAAGAGACGAGCCAGCCACAGCTCCCACAGCTTCTAGTATGCGCTGGCTCACTTCCTGTTGAGAGTACAATTACTATGTACTTTAACAGGTTGGTAAAGAAATATGTTGGGTTATGTTTTTCTCCTGCTTAGCAATCCAGACAATGTCTGTTTAAACTTTTAGTTTTCACTTACTATATCAACACAATACTGGTTTTGCTCTCTCTCGCTGTACCGGTCTTACCTGCAGTTCTTTAGTATCCCTCTTGTTGTCGATATTGGGAAGTCTATTTACACAGTCATTAAGGATGCTGCAATAGTAAAATAAACAAAGATTGGAGTTTCAAAAGATGTTTTACCTTTCAATAATATCTAACAATTGTTTCATGTAATTATTAAGAGATCTCTAAAAGAGTTTTCTGGCTGCCGCCTTCTTGAAATGTTGCATTAGACAACTAGGCAGTTTCATACTGGTCTATTTGCACTGGTTGAACTGGCACCAAACGGTCCAGGACATGTTATGCACCAGAGGTTAATATTTAAGATTAGGGTTTGTTCAAATCTCTGAACCTAAGTATGAGAAAACGTAATAGTGACCACATAATTGTATTTACTTGAGGAGCAAGAACTGTCCAGGAGGGGCGAGATTAAGCTGGATAGATTCTCTGAGCAGACAGAGGAGAGGATTGATGTTCTCCTGAAGAGCTTGAGCAGTGAGACTGCAAAAAAGACCATATAGGACATTTCCATCAATACTGCACTAAAAAAATTCACCTTGTACAAGAATATAGTCGAGGGTGGATCTTCCATTAAGTAGCATTAACTTTAGCCATCGGCATGAATTAGATTGCAACAGTTCACTAGACTTTGATCATTTTAAAGTAAATTACATCATATGATAGCAAATAATATAAGGTACAATTAAAATATGAGAATGATGTTACCTTTGAATGTAGACGTAGCTGAACTGTAGCATTGGAATGTCAACTAATGCAGTCTTCTGATAATTAGAAAGAGAGTAAACATTAATAAATGGTGTAATTCTACAGGTAAATGTACCATTTTTTTTAAGTTGTAAAAATGCAGATAATTTTTTCTTAGGGTTAGGATATAGTACTTATAACTAGCTGTATATAAAAACAAAATATATTTAAATGGAATGTCACCATTTAGACTGCTACGTAAATGTGTGCATGCATACCTGATCTCCTTTGATCTGATGGGGTTTCTTCACCACCTCTCTGATGAGCTGCAGTATGGTGTCCGTACGGAGTGTGTTTAGTGCCTTCACTAGATCCACCAAGGTCATTTGAGAATCACTAGCATCTGGTAAAATCTATGTATGCGTACACAAACACACAAAATTTAAAAACATAATTCCAGACACCTACTGGATGATATGTAATTTTGCATTCTGATATCTATTGTTCACCTTGTTTCTGGAACGTCTTTTGCGACTCTTCCTGCTACTCCATACAGCGGCCACAGAGGCCATGACCTGCACCCCAAACTGCTGAGTCAGTGGCATCAAGAACTCCAGAACCTTTTGCCTCAAGATCTACAGAGAACAAAAACACATGACTGGCACCACTAAGCGGACAACAATACAGCAACATCTTTATGTAAACTAAATTTTTTGTTTAGTTCATGTATCAAATATACCTTTGTGCCTTTAAAATACACAGAGGTGGGTGAGGCTCTGCTGCCATGGGTGGAGTCACAGCCCTTGACCACACCCCAGAGTAAGGCCATGCTGCTAATCATGTGCGGAAACTCCTCCAGAATGGCATTACTAGCATTTCGTAGGTCTGGAACATCACAGCCTGCAGTCTACAAAACAAAACAAAACAGATGAGAACAGAACAGAACAGAACAAAACAAAACAGTCACATTAGTGTTTTGAAGTTTCAGTGGCAATCCTGGCATTTTTGATACCCATGGCAAGATCAGACTTGTTTGCAACTACAACTGTATGTCAGTGGATTTATATTAGGAAAAGAAGAGTATTTGGTTGAATTTTATAATGTGATTCGTTCACACTGACTGATATGCCAAACTGCAGACCGTTTTTGCAAATAAACCTACAGTGCTGTAGCAACCAACATGAAAGTGACTTAGTGACCTTCAGAAATGTAATCACTGTCATTGTGAATGGATGACACAACAGAAATTTGGCTCCCTGAATGAATGCCCAAGTCACCTTTGCCAGGATCCGCCACTATTTGCTTTAGCAGGTGCTTTTATGTCTTACTTTCTTGTGGTCTAGAAGACAGTAGTGTGTGATAGTGGTCAGTCCTTCCAGTAGTGTCAGAGTATAGTCAGGCGCTATGTTCTCCCTCTTTAAGGTACCACTAAAGAGAACAACGAAATATGCATTAAATTCAAGCTATGATTGCAATAAAACAACAAAAAGTATTTATTGACACCTTATCGGTCAACACTTAATGTGCACCCGCTCTCACACAGATGCAAACAACCACACACATTACTTACTTGTGTGAAGCTTTGATTCCATCGTGCTCGTGCTGTTTAACAAGCTCATCCAGGTTCCTGCAGATCTGGGCAATTATGGGTGATACAATGATGGCCAGTGATCGTCCTAAATACGGCAACACTTCACAAAGCAGAGTCACCCAGGCTGGGTGCATGGCACAGCCATACTGCGGGTGCAAAGCTCGGGCTGCTGCTGACACAAACATGCCCTGAGTGGTGATAGGCTGACTGGCTACGTAACGCACTGCTTTGATGGACTGCTGGAACATCACAGCTGTTTGCCACTCTCGAGCCAAGGCTGAAGATGGAGGTTCTGCACGTCGCTGTGGGTTGGAATTGCTTTGATCATGATCTTGTGCTTTGGTGTGTGGTGGACACACGTGGTGCTCCAATACAATAAGAACCTTCATAAGTTTCAGTAGGGCAATCTGAAGTGGGTGCTCAGCCCAGATCCCATCCCGGCCAAAGTTGATCAGGCTCTCTTCTGAGATCTCCCCTTCATCTCCTCCTTGGTCTTCTTCAGGCAATTTGTGCTGTTCTGGCCGATCAGCTCTCTGGCAGACATACATGGAGGCAGAAAGCATTAGAAGGATGTATTGTTGCACCTTGTAGCCCCAAAGAAGGTTGCGCACCGCCTCCAAGCTAGCAGTTCCCTTTGCTTCTCCGATTTGAGCTTGCTGGGCCACCCTCACCAACTGGATCATCAACTCTGTCAGCACCTCCACGCTTTTCACCTGGACCTCCCGATTGGCTTGGAGTTGGCGAGTGGGAACGCTAGCATAGGAGGGATAGTGAGAGCGGAGATAACGCATACACAGGCAGGTGAGTAGCTCTAGCAGGAGAGTTGGTGAAGAGGAAGGAGAAGATGGTGAATGGAGAGGAGAAGATGCTGGCTGGGATGGGTCAGGAGTGGCTCCACTTGGTGGAGTTGAGGTCTGCAATCGGCCGTAGAAGCTGCCACCGTCCTGAGCCTGACGGTGCCTCTGCAGAAGGTTCTGGATGAGGTTAAGATGGGCAATGGAGCTACAGTCCAGAGAAGTACTGGAGAGAGCCTCCACAAATGGCTCTGCACTAGTCCGGAGGATGGTGTCTAAAATAGTAAAGGCATAGAGAATTCGGCTGCTCTCGTACTGCTGCTTATAGAGCAGAACATGGCGGAACAGCGAATCTACTGCCTCACGTTTCTCCCGCTGACGCTTGAGCAACCGGGACTTGGCCATAGCCTCCAACTGACCATCATCTTCATCACTTGAGAGCGAATCTGAAACCTGCGTGCGTTCTGAATCGACCCTCTGCAGGCCGTTGGCCACACCCTCCTCCTCTACACTACCATCATCATGACGCTGCAAGTAAGGGGCGGAGCTTGAGCTGGAGTTTTCAGTGGAGTTCTGAGTGACACTGGTGTCTGCAGATTCGGTGTGTTCACTTTCCTCTTCTTCCTCTTCTTCTTCATCCTCTCCCTCAGTCTCTTCGCTCTCACTCCGGGACATTGTTGGGGAGTCTGGAGGCGTTAGTTCTGGATCTCGTTCCAACTCTGCCCACAGTGCTTCACGGTCTACTATGGTGATGCGCCTGACAAGGCTTTCTTCTGTTTGGCAACCGGGAGTTATGTTGTCTCCAACACTTTTTGTGATGGATCTGTCGCTCCAGGTCAGTGCCTTTAAATGACCTAAATCACATATACAGTAGAATCAGACCCCACAGCGAGAACAAGAATGAACTCTTGCTATTGCTTTCAGTCTTGAATGTTATTTGTGCAAATTACTATATTCATTATTTTAGATATAGTGGTATATTACAGTTTACTTCATATTAGTCTCGTGTAGCCAGACCTTCAGACTGACGTCAGACGTTTCTGGGAACCTTGGCTGCTTTGAATGACCTAGGAACGCCCAAGAGGCCATATGACTGACAGGTGAACCAACCAATCACGTTTCGTTTTGTGCCGTATCATGTTTAGGGGTGTAGAAATGTCCCCACAATAACAGTCCGGTGTGTAAAACCGGATGTATTTTAAAGAGTCTATGCCATGAACTTTACATATTTCACATAGTTTTGAAAATCTGGCATTGAGTTGATCCTAATAAGCGCTCATTGTCACAGTTGTAAACACAACATTTGTTTTCTTCCATAATGGGGTTTGGCGCCAATGCCATCTTTGTTTCCAGGTGGAATGTTAAAGAACGCTATGCACATGTTTTCTTGAAATTCTGTAGAATTCAACCAATCAGATGCCGACTTCGAAACTCCTGAAGTGTTTTGAATAGAATTTTGTGTGCCATATGCATTAGACGTTCAGCCAACAGTCCGTGGGTGTGACGTCTGAGGCTGAGACTAACTTCATATTATAACTGCCTTACATCAATTTAAATGGATTCTTATTGCTAATTACTGATTCAAATTTTTATTACAGAAATCTGGTTCATTTCAGTTTTTACACTGCAGACCTAAAAATGTACCTTCTAAACTCAAGCATAGGTAACACTGTGTGTAGTGATCTGGTATGTGTGCATGTGTGTGTTTTGATTCCATACCAACAGAGAGATTCTGTTTGATGCTTTGTATGGGTGATCTCTGTGTTCTGGGGTCCAACAGTAAGAGCAGCACCGGTTCCAATATACGGACCACATCATTGAGAGAGAGAGCCCGCACCAACCAGTTCTGTGCTGCGGCACTAACACTACCATCCTGATTGTTCAAACTATCTAGTACCACAAACAAAGACCTGAAAAAACAGAAAGATATAGTGAACACTAAGTGTATATGGCACAAAAATATGGGAGAATATTACTGAAGTAAGCAAAAGTTTAGATAAGAAATATGTATATGACTTGTCAAAGGAGCGGCTGAGAGAAGTGCTGCGATTGGTCTGGATCTCTCGTGTCAGGTGCCACAAAACCGAGAACCTGTGGAGCGCCTCCAGACACACAACCTAACACACATACACATACACATTTTAATAAATGTTTATAATTGTGTGTAGATGTATTAATTGAGGAAAATGCAGTACCTTGTCTCCACTGAGTAAACCCAAGCAGATTATGTCCTCGCAGATGGATGCAGATGGAGCCAAGCAGTGAAGCCGATAGAAGAGCTCCACACAAGATACATGATGCTCTCTACGCTCCGTGTCCAGCTGAGCCCATAAAACCTGAGATACACGCTGCAAGAGAAATAAAACGAGAATTAAAGTGAAGAAAAAAATGTCACATTAAGAAAGTCGGATATTAAGGAAGGCAGCTATTTTTTATGTAGACGATAGGCACACAAGTACAACTCCTATCTACTTGAATGGAGAAAGACTGAATTAAACCAGTCAATATAAAATTTTAATATCGTGCAAATTTAGCACTAAAATTGTACATAATACTATCATAAATGTTGTGTTTTTTATTCCTTAGCATGCTAGTCCGGGTAGTCCAGCTAACATACATGCACCTACACAGAATAAAAGGAAATAGGCGATGCTTCTATCAAAAGGGCAATTGGTTCTATTAACTAAATTGCAGGACTTCCACAAAATCATAAAAAACCATCCGGCGCATTTCCTAACCCTTGTAATGTCTCTGGAATTAGCCATTTATATATCATATTTTTTCTAGTGCTGTCAAACGATTAATCGCGATTAATCGCATCCAAAATAAAAGTTTTTGTTTACATAATATATGTATGTGTACTGTGTATATTTATTATGTATATATAAATACACACACATACAGTATAGATTTTGAAAATATTTTAATGTATATACATTTATATTCTTATATTTTATATTATATATAAATATATTTAATATATAAAAATGTATTTAAATATACACAGTATACACACATATATTATGTAAACAAAACCTTTTATTTTGGATGCGATTAATCGCTATTAATCGTTTCACAGCACTAATTTTTTCAATTCACAACACATGAAGCTATACGAAATGCAACTTGTTATTCATAATGTGTTTTACCAAGTAAAAGTCTGTGGAATCCTCCAGAGTTTTGAGAACAGCTGGGTAGATGGGAGGCAGGGTGACCATTTGCAGCTGTCCGCTGAGTGGGTTTGCATCAGAGTTCTTATAACGTTGATTTTTATCCTGAATGACGAGGGCTAAAGACTGAGAGTGATTGATCAGCTCCAGCAAAGAGGAGATTGCAACATGTTGCACCTACAGACACATAAAAAAAAAGATTTAATAGAAAATGATTCAGTTTTGGCAATGCAACTATTAAAGGTAATTTTTTCACGTCAAAATACTTTGTCCTACTGTGCAGAGGCAACTCTAAATAAGCGATTTGTAGGCCAACGATCCTGAATATAAACAGTGCATCGCTATCAAAACATTGTTCTGTTTGTTTGACAATATCAACTTCTGACTCAACCAATAGTGTGGGTTTGGGGGTGGGACTATCTGTTTCTAAGAACATTGGTAGACGATGGAGTGTGTGGAAATGTTTAAAAAGAAATTAATGGTGGAAATAACAGACAACAAGGTTTTTGAGAATATCATCTTGTATGTTCCATTGAAGAAAGAAAGTCCTATATCCTTGGAATGACATGAGAATGAGATGATAAGAGAATTTTCACTTCTGGGTGAACTTGTACCTGGTAGT
Organism: Sinocyclocheilus grahami; assembly: GCF_001515645.1. NCBI lineage: Eukaryota > Metazoa > Chordata > Actinopteri > Cypriniformes > Cyprinidae > Sinocyclocheilus > Sinocyclocheilus grahami. Next base: position 2,855,622 of record NW_015505207.1, on the reverse strand, counting down.
CTTTCGTCAGGCAACACAAAGTCATCAAGGACCTCAGCCAGTCAGGAAGGGTTCCCTCAATTCCTGAGGAGAGAAACACTCAGTTTTTTGTAGAAGAACAAATCTGTGTGCTGTGACATGCTACATGAAAAAACATAGTTTAACGTAGCAGTGGAATACATTTCCTTTATTCACCTGTCTTGTTGAACATAGATGTGTGCAGGTCTTGGTTCTCTTCCTCAGTAAAATATACGGGAAATGTTGTGCATTCCAGTAGAAGCTGGCAGACCACAGTGAAGGCCTGGCGGCACGACTCCGTTATCTCCCCTTTGCTCTTTGACTGGAAATTTCCCATCCACTCCAACTCGGCTGGTCTGTGGTCTTTACCTCCATCCCTAGAAGACCCATGAAGGACATGGATCCTCAGTTTACTAGGGTTGAAGAACTCAGCAAGTCTGTCTTTGATTAAACCCAAGTCTCGACTCCCTTTTCGTTTTGATGGAGACCGTTTACTGCCTCTAGGGGAAGCATTAGGATCTAGCTGATTTGCTTCTTCCTGTTTCTTCTTCTCTGGATCTATGACATCTAACAAATGCCTGAGAGATGAACATGAGTGAGAGAGAGAGAAAACGAAAAGGCAAATACAGTGAGCATGGATACTGCTAGTTGCAGGGCCAAAAAAGAACACTATTAGTATAGGGCCCTCTGGGGGCCTCAACAAACTTCCAAGAGGGATCATTTAAAACATTTAAAATAAGACAAATCAAGGTTTAAAAGTGTGCCTTCTATGTAATTAATAAAACTCAATGGGAACTTTTGTAATGAATATAGATTTTTCTAGTTATGCCAAACTTTAAAATAATTTATTGAGTAGAATTTTTGAGAAAAAAAATTAAAAAATTGAATCCTTATCATCGATCGTTATAATCCTTATCTAGTAAATTATAAAAAACTGGAAGAGACTTTCTGGAGTCAGAAATGTTCCAAACCACTTGCTTACAAGAAACTGGGCAATAAACACGGCTTACGGCTTACTATTTTTAAAAAGTAGTATGAATACAAAATGTAATGCCAAATGTTACATTATTGTCACATGACCTCACTATGTAGCATTTTATTTCATCCATCCAGTTATCTTAGTAAAACAAATATTTTGCTCTTTTTAATCAAATTATACGCAAAATGTAATTTTTTTGTGCATTTACCACACTGAAAATTGAAGGTCAAGTCAAGTGCATTGCATTCTGGAATATATTATTCCTTGCCGTATTTTCTGGTTGTACAAGCACATTTCATCATATCTTCCAAGTAATTTGAGTATTTCATGCATACAGAAAAAATTACCAAATTACCTTGTGATCACAGATGCCAGTATGTCCTGCACACATTTGGACATGTTTTCTATAGTTCCTCCTCTTCTCCACACATCCTCTGCTTCAGGGTTCACATCAGAAGCAGCATCTGATCCATTACGGCCTGGTAGGAGGTGCTGTTCAGATGGAGATGCGCTCAGGCCTAATCCACTGTCTTCAGAGCGCAAAGGAGGGTATGGAGCTACACCTGGCTCTGCCTCTTGTGTCTCCTGTCCATTTAGACCGCCCTCACTGGAGCTGTCATCATGGTTACCATTCACCTGGTCACTTTCCTTGACTTTGGTGTTGCCTGTCATCACAATCTGTATTTGTACAAAAATAGAGCCCTTTTAAAACACACATTTCCAAACTATAATATGAATGGCATCTAAACTTTAATTGTCTGATCATCAAAATGATACACTAAATGCAGTTGTAAACATATACACTACCATTCAAAAGTTTGAGGAGAGTAAGTTTTTATTATTATTATTCTTCTTCTTCAGTAGGATGCATTAAGTGAGACTTAAGACTGTTCCTTTGTTACAAAAAATCTTAAAAATAAATGCTGTTCTTTTGAATTTTCTATTCATCACAAAAAGTATTACAGTTTCCACAACAATATTACACAGCCCAACTGTTTTCAACATTGATAATAATTAGAAATGTTCCCTGATCGTGATTTTTGAAGGATCATGTGACATTGAAGACAAGGTAATGGCTGCTGAAAATTCAGCTTTGCCATTATTATTTTAAACTGTAGTAATATTTCACAATATTACTGTTTTTACTTTTGTAAAATAAATGCAGGCTTGGTGATCATAAGAGAAACATAAAAAAAAAATCATATCAACCACCAAACTTTTGGATGGTAGCGTACAGTAAAACTGACCAATCTTACCGGTGTTTGCTCCAGATCTTGTGCCTGTGATTCAGCCTCCATGTCCATATAAGCCACAGGCATCTGGGTCTTACTGAGCACTTTAAAACATGCTCTCATGGCCTGCGTGAGCTCCTGTTGGCTAAGGGATGTCATGTGACTACGCAGTGATTGCAGCATGCTGCCCAACATCTGTGGCAGATACTGCGTTTGAATCTCTGCATAGAGTTCCTAATAAGAAAGCCAAGAAGTGGAATGAGACAAAATGACCAAAAATTTGTAAAATCTTTCCAAAGATGAACCACAAGATCATACCAAAGGAATAACATCCAACAGGAAGATAATGAGCGTTGAGAGCTCAGTCACTGAGGGAGGGCTACTCCAGTCTTTAGATGGATGCTTCCTAGCTGGATCACTCAGTGAGCTAAGAAACGAACATAATAATAGACATAATCTCATTTATGTTCATTTAATGCTGTTTAGTATGAGTTTGTGTGTGTTTACCTGAGACAAATCTGGAAATGTCTTGTCATGTAGTCCCAGAGATAATTGCTGCTCATAGCACTCACAAGCATATTGACAGTCTTTATGATCTCAGAGGAGTTTTTATTCTCCTTGATTTTACTGCACAGATAAGTAGACAGTGAACAATCAGAAACAGCATTCATTGTTGTATTAATTCTTTTTGTACATCTCTACTACCATTCAAAAGTTTTGGGTAAGTACGACTTTTGGAAAGAAGTTTCTTATGTACACCAAGGCTGCATTTATCTGATCAAAAAATACAATAAAAACAGTAATATTGTAAAATATTTTTACAATTTAAAATAACTGTTTTCTGTTTTAATATATTTAATACATTAGTTGTGTTGCTTAATATATTTATAGAAACTGTGATACATTTTTGCAGGATTCTTTGATGAATAGAAAGTCCAAAAGAACAGCTTTTATTTGAAACAGAAATTTGGAACAATGTAAACATCCTGGCACTTTTGACAAATGTAATGCATCTTTGGTAAATAAAAGTATTAATTTCTTTAAAAAAATTAAAAAATTAAAATCTTACTGACCCCAAACTTCTGAATAGTAGTGTATATTCACTTACAGCAAATTTAAATTATACATTTCATTAGTATGTTAGGGTTCAAACAGGGTTTAGATCTGATTGGCCAATTGCAGCATTTTGCAGTTGGATGTATGACTGTTATGCCTGACAACCAGTTTTGAACACTGTGATTGTTTCACATGTTTCTTAGCACTCTGCAACCACATATAAACAAAGTTCAAATTTATTTGGTAAATGGGAAAGCAATACGTGGGATGATGTACAGTCAGGCAGTCATTACTGTAAAATAAACCCCTTTAGGATGATAAAAGCCTGATCACCATGTCAGGTTAACTTGAGATAATGTACATTATCCCTCACTCATTAACTCACTAAAGCAGGTTTTACTTCTATTTTGAACCCTCGTGTAGTATTAGATCTGGACCCTGACATTATTTGTGTTCTCTGGTAATCAAAACCATGACAGTGGTGTTGCTAATACAATTCTCTACTAGTTAACCTACGGGGAAAAAAATGAGCATTGATTCCTTCCCTCTGACCTGTTGAGTTGGCTGCCACTGAGGCTGGAGTTGAGATTGTCCTCTCCCAACATCACTTTACAGTAGCTGTAAAAAGCTCTGACCACCTCTAGCAACACATCAGACAACACCAATGGCCCTGTGTGTGTGGGAGAATGCAAAGATATGCATAATTATAAGTAAAGTAAAGCTTTTTACAAATTGAACTATGTGGGTGTCTTTACCTATTTCAGATTTGTCCAGCAGGCTAATGATGATGCGAAACGGTCTGAGATACTCTATTAGATTGTCTGGGTTGGCCTCTATATCTTTCTGCTTCAGAATATTCACCACAGCCTATGAACAAAATGTCAAATAGGAGTTGTGTTCACCATACATGTACAAAATGCAAACACTGACATATAGGGAATGTGTAATGTGAACTGCAGTTCGGTAACACTTTAGTATAGGGACCAATTCTCACTATTAACTATTTGCTTATTAGCGCGCCTATTATTAACATATTGGCTGTTTAGAAGTACTTATAAAGCACATATTGTGCATGACCATATTCTACATACCTAATCCTACCCAATACTTAAATTTAACAACAACCTTACTAATTATTAATAAGCAGCAAGTTATTAGTTTATTGAGACAAAAGTCATAGTCAATGGTTTGTTAATAGCGAGAATTAAACCTTAAAATAAAGTGTGACCCTTTAGTTCTAATTGAAAAACATTGACTAAGCTGTTATGTAATGTAATTTGAGTAGAGTCGAGTGAGTGAGTTATCTTCTATACCTGCACCAGTAATTCTCTGGAATGTGTACTGAAGTAGAATGCAGTGTATTGCTCCACAGTGTTAAAGCGACTGGAGTCTGCAGCCACCATTCCTCCTTTGATGTCTAAGCCTGAAAAAACACAGAATCACTCATTCAATACTTTTCAATTTTGAGCCTAACTATTCTTTTAAAAGAGAAATTCCATTTATTTGATAAAAAACAGTATTTCTGTGGTATTGTGTAATTTTCTGGAAATTTGTCAGCGATACCGAGCATCCATGCATAGAGGCGTCGATTCAGAGACATGTCTCTCCTGAGCAGGGTGAGTGAGGCAGCAGACACCACACTGATCAGCTCATCTTGATTTAGTGGAATAGCACATTCCTCAGGATCCTACAGACAGGATTATTTTAATAAAATATTTCACTGGTGGTCTGGGACAAGATGACTGGTTACACAAATGTAGATGGAATTAAAGAAAGAAAGAAAAAGAAGAAGGATAACCTGGCAGGTAGTGAAGGGGAAGAAGTGGAGAAGGATTTCCAGCATGTTTCTCTGGACCAGAACATTAGAGTCTTGTAAGGAAAGACAAACAGCTTTCACCTGGAGCAGAGAGATGGGGAGGTGTACATTTCAATTACGCAACTCCTTTAAAACAACAGACCTTAGTCAGAGTTAGACACCATGTGTAATTTGAACCAAACGACTGCCTGTGAGGAAATAAAGTACAGTCTGTAAAGTAGAGTACACACTCACCACTAGTCTGTGATCTCTTCCAAGCATATACTTCTGTTCTCGAGCAGTGACTGAGTGGTCAAAGTGTGCGACGATGAAGAGGGTGGCTGGGAGCCGTACCAGAGGACATATAAGCAATGAACCCCACAACGCCCCATAAAACACAGACTGACCAACCAACACTGACAACTTCACAAGCAATGCATCCGTCCTGAGACAGGAAGAAAGACAGTTAAGAACAATAATGAGTGCTGTAATGATAACGCAGCATTTTTTTAAAGGGATAGTTCACCCAAAAATCAAAATTCAGACAATTTATTCACGCTCATGTCATATTTTTGTCTTCAAAATATATTTTGTGCTCAACAGATGAAAGAAACTCATACAGGTTTGGAACAACATGAGGGTGAGCAAATAATGACAGAATCTATTCCAGTAACATTGTTTAAATAATATGGGGGGTTTTAACATATTCAATGTAACATTTCCAATACTTTCAAACAGTAGCTTATAACATTAGTCAATGTTTAGTCCATGTTTTTTTTTTAAAGCTTGCCTTTTTCTGACCTTCCACGTTGGCATCCATCCACCATATTCTCTGACAAACTTTATGTCTTGACTAATCTAAGTCTATGAAAGTGCTTAGATATCCCATGTGCTTAGATAATTTTAAAGGATTTATTCAAAAATATTTTAAAATGTTGTTGCTGGGCCACTTACAACAGTGACACAAGAACTTGTATTTTAAGATCAATAAGGATACATACTTTTCCTCCAAGTTAATCAAGATAATCTCACTTAACATTCAATTGGTTACAGATTAATTGAGGCACAGTTGTAGTGAAAGTAGTTCAGGGTACAATAATGAGCATGTTGTATAAATATGAATAAAGTTCAGGATAAAATCTCTAAAGTGTCACCATGAGAATCATTTATTGTCTGGTGTTAAGTTGCACCTCTCATAGACCTCCGCGCCCTCTTCTAGTCCTGGCAGTAGGCCCATGATAAAGGCCTGCAGGCTGGGTAACAGCGCCCTCTGAAGAGGCAGGAAGTACCGCTCATACAGCGTCAACAGAACTGGCTTCACCGACATCGCTGCATGACCCAACAATGGGAACAGTCCTGAGCTGTATACACATGAACACAAAAATACCACCATAACTGCCTATGAAAGTGAATCTGTTAACAAAATGGGGTTATATTTTAAATATTTCAAAAATGCAAAATGTGTGTTTGCCTATTTTGTATCAGTTCTCATTATTACAGTAAAAAAAGAATTAATATTATTATAAGATACTATTAATTCACTTTAAATATACTTTAATATTTAAAATATATTAATACATTTATAGTACATATTAACTTGTGCTGATATTAATGTAAGTGAACATTTTCTGCACTGAAAAAAGTAATGCAGTAAATGTGCTTATTTGTCATGAATATGAATTTTTTTTTTTATTATTAATTTTCTTTTTTTATTATTTTGGGGTGAAATATGACCTTCACATTTCTATGTAGGATTCACCCAGTGTTTATCATTGACACTAACCTGTATATGAAGAGATCCTTGGCTAGCCATTTTGTACCAATGATTTTGAAAATGACCTCATAGGTCTCAAGTGCTTTGAGATGGACGCCGCTGGGCAGGGCAGGATGCAAACACTGAGCCAGACGCTTCCCGATGATCAGCCGTCGCGGTAACAGCGAGTACTTTAGATTACTCTGGAGAGCCTGAGAAACACAAATAATGGAAGAGCAGAGCAGGATGGATGGTGTAAATAACTGCAAAATTATACTGACTGGTCAAAGTTTTAAAATAATTTTTTTTATAGGTATCTATATAAATCTAAAAAATCTTACAGACTCTAAACTTTTGAAAGGTAGTGTTTATATAAAATAGTTGAAAATGACTGTACATACATACACATACTATACCACTAAAACAAGGCTAATTGTAGATTGATTACATCAGTAAAAAAATGACTGTCAAGCTAAGTTACTAGCTTTCCGCACTTCAACACATATCTCACTCAGCAACCACATTTGCTGAACAGGTTTCAAACAAACTACCAACAAGATCTCAGAGGAGGAACTAGGCTTAGTTTGTTATTGCACAGCTCTTGAAACATGTTTTACAAGACATACCATCAATAATGTCACCCGATATATACAAAGTGAACATACTTTGAGTATGTTAAAAAGGAGACTGTTGATCATAGCATCACGTTAGATGTCAAATATCTGAAACAAATACACAAAACCTAATAGATATCACTCCTATCCATGTTGTTTTGTAACTCGCGTAATATCCGGAAAGTCCCACTGAGCAAACAAGAAAATCACATGCCATGTAAAGGATAGGGAGAGAAAGAGATACATTTTAATAAGACACCAGGTTTTTCACATCTGCACATAAACATGGAAATGTGTTTAGAAAAAAAGGAAGAGGAAGAGGAAGGTTGAGATGAAAACTACAGTATTTGTCTAATCTTAAGGACAGTTTACACACGTCCTGTTCAACTTATTTGAAATCATCTGCACTTTGAACATGAGTGATGTGTTTGAGGTCAAGCAGTAATGTTATACCCTACGCCTTTATTCAACAGAACTGAAGATTATAAAGGAAAGTCTCTCACTTCTCTAAAAAAAAATAACTTAAACTGAAATAAGCGAACTTCCTCCTCTACTTGCAGAGGGAAGTAAAGCCAAAGTGTGCCTTTTTAAATTCTAAAATACTTCTCTACTAGTTTAATGTGAAACTATAGGCAAGACATTTATAAATTGATTTCTCTGAAGCATAAAAACTGTCTCTGCTGAGCTTTTTAAAACAGGAATCAGTAAAGAGCTGTAAGAGTTTTTAAAAAGTTGCTCATATTGACTCTGTTTTTCAACTGAAGCGAATGCTCACCTAAGTGTATTGATTTGTTTTCTCCAGACTTTACCTTGTTGAGTTTTCCTAGTGAGGAGATGAGATCGGCCCATTCACTAGATGATTCAAAGTTCCGCAGCGCCTTCTCAATGACAGCTGCGTAACTGCGATAACGGTAGTCATTCTGAAGCTCGGCTTCCTCAGGATCCATCATGCCTCAGTCACGTCCCAGCATCCTTAGCATCTGTCTATGAAAAAAAAACAGACTTCTCAGGAGAAATCCTGCATCCCAACTCATGAGTGCACAAAGAAACAAATGCATCAAAGTAAGGGTGAAATCCTGCTAATGACAAACAACTTCTTAAATAGAAATGTACAAAGGGTTAATAGCTACAGTGGTGCATACTAAGGCAAGTATGAGTTTGAACAAACTACTAACCTTAAGTATTAAACTGTGTGCTGCACACATAAACTATACTTCAAAACATATGTGGCTTATTAAGGAGAGGTGTGCTATCACTTTTCTAAGCAATCAGGCTTATGATTTTTACCTCATGCCCAATACATGGGTGAAAAAATTCAATACAGTAAATGGAAAGAGAGAACCAAGACATATTTAGTTCCTAGAAAGCACAGAGTAAGAACAGTAAGCAACCCTAGCAACTCAATTATGAACAATTTTCCAGATTTTGTGCTGAAGTTGAACCAAACCTAAAAGCAAGAAGAGAGCAGCTTTTCATTGTGACATGATGGTGTACTATTTAAATGATGCTGAACAAAATCATGCCACAGTAAATGGTCAATTGTAAACCAAGTGTATACCAAGTCTATAACATGACACTATGGCAACAGAGTATATTGTTGTAAACACATGCCTGAAACAATTTATACTGCTGTTTAAATGTTCGGGGTCAGTAGGCCTCTGATGTTCACCAAGACTACATTCATATATTTAAAAATATAATAAGAACGATAATTGTGAACAATTTAAAATGACAGTTTCCATCATTTTATGTTTTCAGCAGCCATTACTGTACTCAATTTCTCAGTTAAAAAAAAAAAACTCTTAAATGGTAGTGTAAACATATCAGGGGTGTCTTCTCTCTGCCTCCTGAAAAACAACTGGATGATAAATAAATGACAGTAAAAAAAAAAAAAATCTAAACAAGCAGCATATAATCCACTCATTTGTTCTAAAGTAATACTGTCCAACAGAGACATCAGCGGATTACAGAGGGACACATCGTCTCTTTTGCCTCCCTTGAGCTCATTGTTCTCACAGAGGTTCTAATACATGCCACAAATGCAGGGGATAACAGCAAAATACAGGCAACAAATCACATGAGAGGAGTCAGTGCATCCATAGCACTATGATTGGCTGATTACACTGTCAATGTAATCATATTCACAAATCTGCAAATCAGCCTCAATGAGTCAAACTGGTGGAAATTAATGGAATAATTGCAGCGCAATGACTCTGAACATAACCAGTAACAGTCAGAAGACATATTGACAAAATAATTGCAGAAGACGCATCTGCATTATTCTGTGTTGGCCATAAGAAATAAACACACACCAAAACCAACAGACAGTATAAGATAGATTATGGTCTCCGATTAGATATGGTGACATCTGTTAGCTCCCGGTGATAAAAGCCCTGAGAACACACACACATACATGCATGCAAACACATACTGTGACACTTACATCTGTTCAATCTGATGCTGTGAGCATCAAATGGGCATCTAGAGATTTACAGAGGATTTAACAGAGAGAAGCAAGCCCCAAAACACGTGCCTGTTGAACACAAACCCACCTAAACAATCTGATTCATGTGTACTAGTACTCTTAATACTACCTGTTCAGCTTTCTGTTCTTACCACCCAGAAATGTACAAGACAACTCCCATGATGGATTTACTCATTACAGTCCAATTAATAAGCTGCTGAATATCAAGTACTAATTTCAGTTCCTGCACTTCATTCACACATCAAAGAGATTTTGTGTATTACAGGGGGAGGCACAAAGCCAATATAGCAAACATAAACACTCACACAATTATCCTGGCTTATGTTCTTAATATCAGCAGCAGCTTACGGTCATTAAAAAGGCTGCAAGGAAGCAACAACAAGCCTTTAAAATGATGATGGATGTTATTTATGTCTTAAAAATTAGAGATAAACTTTCAGAAAATAAGGTACAAAAATTGTCAGTGAGGTGGCTCCTTTTCAAAAGGTAAATCTTTGTACCTAAAGGGTGCTTATTGGTACCTTAAAGATACATAAAAAGGTACTGCCCTAGTGACAGCTTTTGAACCTTTTTTTGGGATTGTTTGATGAATAGAGCGTTCAAAAGAACAGTGTTTATTTGCAATAGAAATCTTTTCTAACATTATAAATGTCTTTACTGATACTTGTAAACAATTGAATGTGTTCTTTGCAGAATAAATGTATAAGCTTAATTATCAATAAAAGTACTTGTTTAAATAATTGTATTGACCCCAAACTTTTGAATGTTATTGTAAATGTCATGTATAATCACCCATTTACTGTACTCAATTCATGCACTGCATATTGTGAACAATCTCCACCTTCTAAAGCAAGGAGACAGAATTGATTTGTCAGCCACTCTACAAAGCATATAAACAACCAGCTCTCCCGAGGCCATGCATTTATGATATTGGTCTATTGATCTGGTCATTAATCGTGCTCCTCTTAGAAGCATACCAGTGAAATCAGTGCACTGGGCGCCAGAGAAATGTACAGCAAACGGATATATATGTGCATGTGATAAATACCTAGGCCTTAATTTAAGCAGTTATAAAGGAGGGGTTTTGCTAAACTCCTTTCACAATATTTGAGCAACAGTTTCATTCAAGCAACAGTGAAGCAACACAACATGCAGAGACCTGTTATGTAACTCAAATCTGTCCTTGTTGCATCCAGTGACTTCATGGCTACCACACAGAACATCATATCCAATATGCATATTCAAAGACTATTAAACCCTCGTTCTTTCAAACCCACACATTTTCTATAGGTGTGGAATGGAAAACGTGCGGCATTAAGTTGGATGGTTGAATGCATTTAAATAAAAATGATAAAATGCAATTAAACTAAAGAAGCACACGTTTTTAACAAAACCTGTTTCACCTACTGCTGGGACAATAATATGCAGCATCCATCATCACATATAAATCTTCTTTTTGAACTACAGCCTTGATTACAGAAATACTATTAGTACAGCATTTACAATAAACTACTCATTAAAACTGTATGACATTCACTAGGCTACATGTCAGATGTTATTGTGAGAACTGAATGACTCACTCACTGCAGCAAAACAGGATGGTCGACAGATCACAGGGTCTCGTGCCAAATAACCGTACGATTTTAGATAAATCGACAGTTTAAAAACAGTAAAAGGCGAGCGCAAGAGAGGGCAGATACGCCATATTAATATTCAAAGCTGTAGCCAGCAAGAATGGAATCGCTCAGCTGATTTCCACCAAACAGTTCATTTGTGTACACTTCCTGATGGGAGGAGGGGGACGAACCACGCGGCGATGACACGGGGGTGTGGCGGTGACATACAGGATTATACGCTTTTATTGCATGCCTAAATTATATTGAGTTCGTTTAAATAAAGACAAGTAATTTGTAATAACATTGAACTTAGTATCCGTTTTAGTGCTGGGCGAAAACAGGGTATTTATTAGACAGCTACATTCTTTGCCAGCTTCCCCCCATTCGTTGGTATCTTCCAGGATGTCATCTGTTTACTTTTCTTGCACCAAGCTGTCACATTTTGAGGCGGCTGACCATCAGTACATTAATGATAATAACAACGCATGACAGATTATGAAGCATAGTTTACCAAGGCCTCGTTACACCATAAATGGCTTAGAATATGAGAAGTAGCTGAATGAACATCAACTGAAAACATGGATAGATGAACAGAGAGACTGTCAGACAGATATGTAACATTATATAAATGTGACATTTATATAGTGCATACCATTCACTTTTATTTGTTTATTTATTGAAAACGAAGAAGAAATGAATACTTTTATTCAGCAATTATGCTTTAAATGCATCAAAAGAAAGAGTAAAGAAATAATGGTACAAAAGATTTCCAGTTCAAATAAATGCTGTTGTTTTGAACTTTCTATTTATCAAAGAATTCTGAAAAACTGTATCTTGGTTTTCAAAGTTGATGTTAAGAAATGTTTCTTGAGCACCAAATCAGGATATAAGAATGCTTTCTGAAGTATCATGTGACACTAAAGACTGAAGTAATGGCTTCTGAAAATTCAGCTTTGCCATCACAGGA
>NW_015505207.1:2841949-2842908 GCF_001515645.1 Sinocyclocheilus grahami | reverse complement strand
TTTGCTCCTGAAAAATGGCTATCCAGATACTGAATAGTATAGCTCATAGGCCCTTTATTTTTATGTGGTTATGCAAAGCAGCTCTTCTCCTGTGCACTGTTTGAGTTCTAAAGTATTTGAAGATAGCGCAAAAGTTTTCGCTCTTATTCTGGGGTTGAAACTTGTTAGATATGACCGGAATATTAAACATTTGTGGAAAGGACAGAAATAAGCAGCTAATTTGAATGAGTACCACATGAATGCACTGATCAAATTCCATGTGCAAATTTTGAGTTGCTGGCGCCCTCTTGTGTTTATCATGAAATCAAAATATTGACCATGAGAAAAATGCTGGGTTTGACAACGACAGCAAACCGTTTCAAACTAAAGTTAAAATTTATGATCCAAAGAATAGTTTAGATAAAGGTCTATTTAAAAAAAAAGACCTAAATAAACTGTTTTAATAATGAAAGAAATATTTCAAAACCCAGAGAAATTACCAACTACAATTGCTGAAGCGAAGTCAGTGGATAATTTTAAAACCTACTTTATAAAACATTTAGAGACCAAAATGTTTAGCAGATCAAGGTGGGAGTAATTAAACGTATGAAAACCAAAAAAGGACCCAATATAAACAGTTTAATATAGCAAATTTATATATATATATAAAATAAAAATAATAAATAGCAATTAATATTTAATGCAGCAAAAAAAACCTTCAGTCTTTAAAGTGACGTGACATGTGGCCAAGTATGGTGACCCATTCTTGGAATTAGCGCTCTGCATTTAACCCATCCAAAGTGCACACACACAGCAGTAAACACACACCCGGAGCAGTGGGCAGCCATTTATGCTCGTTTAGGTTCGGTGCCTTGCTCAAGGGCACCTCAGTCGTGGTATTGAAGGTGGGAGAGAGCGCTGTACATTCACTCCCCCCACCTACAATCCCTGCTGGTACGAGACTCGAACCCACAACCTTT
>NW_015505207.1:2787563-2840189 GCF_001515645.1 Sinocyclocheilus grahami | reverse complement strand
TATATATATATATATATATATATATATATATATATATATAAAAAAAATAATAAATAGCAATTAATATTTAATGCAGCAAAAAAAACTAAAAAAAAACTTCAGTCTTTAAAGTGACGTGACATGTGGCCAAGTATGGTGACCCATTCTTGGAATTAGCGCTCTGCATTTAACCCATCCAAAGTGCACACACACAGCAGTAAACACACACCCGGAGCAGTGGGCAGCCATTTATGCTCGTTTAGGTTCGGTGCCTTGCTCAAGGGCACCTCAGTCGTGGTATTGAAGGTGGGAGAGAGCGCTGTACATTCACTCCCCCCACCTACAATCCCTGCCGGTCCGAGACTCGAACCCACAACCTTTGGGTTACCAGTCCGACTCTCTAACCATTAGGCCACGACTTTAGTGTTTGACTTTTTTTTCCACAATTAAAGCATAAATTTGTATTAATTTCACCCATAAACTGTATTAATTTAGTTTAGGTACTGTGGTATTGAGGTCATTACATATTCACTGGAAATAAGATGGTATCATTCCATATTTCATTAAATATTGTAAAAATAACACACTCAAGTTTAAATGTTACATAATATTTATTTTGAACACAACTGGACAAGGTAATTCAACTACACAATAGCAGAGAGAGGTTGATCTTTCTTCACCCCCTGAATCTTGATTTGATTAGGTCTGGTCAGTCCACAGGACTTAGGTCTCCCTGATCAGCTTTGTGAGCTTCTGGATCTTTGTCTTGGTAGACATGTCTGCATACTTATCACCAATGCTCACGATCATGCCCCCAAGGATAGAGGGATCAGACTGTGAGGAAAATAAACACATTAAACATCTGTAATACATTACAATAAATATTAGAAAACCTTTTGATAAAAACAATAATTTATTGTGCGTTCTATTTCACAAGGATGAGCGAATGACAAAATAGATACGAGCGAATGACAAGACAAAACAAGACATTAAAAAGACAAGGACATTTTAAAAAGGTTTTGCCTAATTCTAACTCAATGAGCAGGAAACATTTTAGCACTCTTTCTCTGCTATAATACATTAGAAATACAAGAAAATAAAGATTGTCATCCAAGACTCAAAGAGCAACAAAATCAAAACATTATGCTAACCTGAACACCCTTCATTTTAAAATCAGCACTTTAGAATATAATTAAGCCCACTTTTGGGAACAAGCCCTCCTACCTTGGTCTCAAGTTTGATGGTCTCTCCCTTTGCCAGGAAACCATTCAGTGCCACCTTCAGCTCTGCAAGATTAGCTTCATCCAGAGGCTGTTCACAGACACAGGTTTCATTCAAAACTTTAATGAATAACAAATTCAAAAAGTTTTATGCAACCAGAAAATATTTTAATACAAAACATTTACTTTAGTAGTGATATTAACATGCGAATGCACAGATATATGTTTTTGTGCATAAATGTACTACACAGCTTACCTGAGCGGTGGTGACTGAGCATGTGACCTCTCCTCTGTGGGCACTCATCATTTTGCCAAAGGCTGTGATGACATCAGAGGTCAAAGTCAAGCGGCGATTTTCTGCTAGGACATCTGTAAGCAAAAATAATTTTAAATATTCATAGATAATACAATTTCAAACCTATAAATTACTATCATAATTTTCTAAATGCAACTATCATGCATTTCAATGCCAAAGTCACTCTTCTACACACTTTTCACTTAATATGTGGAAACTTTTTTTTAATCACATCATAGTTCTCATTGAATCAACCTGTGTGATAGTGAAAATAAAGACTGGTTGGAAAACTCACTGATGAAGTTGATGGTGATGGGGGAGAGTTTTGCCTTAGTCAAAGCATCAATGAAAGTCTTCTGTTTGAGACTGCGCTTGACGTGAGGATTCATCACGATACTTGACAGCTTAGGATCCTTAATCAGGCTCTAGAATGTGGGGGAAAAGAAAGATGAGCCAGAATTGATTGAAGCATTATGGAAAACAAGCAGAAACAAAGAGACGCAAATCCAAAGTGTAACTCACAGACACACGGCCAAGTTCCTGTTCGACCTTATCGAGGCTCTTCTGCTTGCTGGCAGCAGAGAACAGGGCAGTAGCATAACGTCCCTCCACCCCATAGACCTGGATAGGGGGCTGAACAAACATACTATGGTAAGAATACACACACATACATACATTATATATAAAAGTGCCACCAAACAATTAATTGAGATTAACCGCAAACAAAACCAGTTTGTATTTGCGTAATGTGTGTCTATTTATTATGTATATATAAACACACAGTATATATTTGGAAAATATTTGCATGCATTTACATGTCTATATTTATATTCATATAATTTATTATAATAAATATATTTAATATATAAACATAACATTTTTCTGAAATATATACATGTGTGTGTATTTATATATACATAAATATACACAGCACAAATATATGTAAACACCAACTTTTATTTTGGATGCGATTAATCGTTTGAGAGCACTAATACACACACACACACACACACACACACACACACACACACACACACACACACACTTTGGCATTATTACATAGTATATACAGTATTAAAACTTATGGAGTTATCAGATTTAATTCTATTACACAAAACAAACTCACTGTGCATTCCACCAAAACACCATAGTTAACATCAGTACGTCAAAATCACACACTAATATGGACCTCCTGTATAAGTGGTTTAAAATATTGTGCTTTAACTTAGGTATTTTAGAAGAAACTGTAGT
The DNA here is from genome assembly GCF_001515645.1 of Sinocyclocheilus grahami. Classification (NCBI taxonomy): domain Eukaryota; kingdom Metazoa; phylum Chordata; class Actinopteri; order Cypriniformes; family Cyprinidae; genus Sinocyclocheilus; species Sinocyclocheilus grahami. The sequence continues at coordinate 2,837,444 of NW_015505207.1, read as the reverse complement.
TACCACTGGAACTTTTGCAATGGATAGGAAACATTAGTATTTTCTCCCCTTACTATGAAAACGTTACTTACTAACGTTGTTTTTTTCTGAAATATATACATGTGTGTGTATTTATATATACATAAATATACACAGCACACATATATGTAAACACCAACTTTTATTTTGGATGCGATTAATCGTTTGAGAGCACTAATACACATACACACACACACACACACACACACACACTTTGGCATTATTACATAGTATATACAGTATTAAAACTTATGGAGTTATCAGATTTAATTCTATTACACAAAACAAACTCACTGTGCATTCCACCAAAACACCATAGTTAACATCAGTACGTCAAAATCACACACTAATATGGACCTCCTGTATAAGTGGTTTAAAATATTGTGCTTTAACTTAGGTATTTTAGAAGAAACTGTAGTTACCACTGGAACTTTTGCAATGGATAGGAAACATTAGTATTTTCTCCCCTTACTATGAAAACGTTACTTACTAACGTTGTTTTTTCTTACCTTGACAAGTTTTGCTGCTGGTCGGATCACAGAGGTGCTAAACTGACGCACCTATGGAGAGAAAAACAGAATAACTAGTATTCTTTTTTTTTTTTTTTTTACAAATATAACACTCTCAATGACACGACCTGGTCATAAATATAAATCTATGCTCGTAATTTCAGTAGTGTCACTCAATGCATTCCAAAACATACTAAACTGAACGATATAATCACGTCTACAGATTTCAAAAACGTACGGTAAGTTATGTCTTATAGCAGTATCTTTCAGAACTACCATATGAGGAGCAGAGACGAATCAGGTTATTTGCAAAACGTAAATTAATCTATGTAGCGAATATAACTCAAGAGCGAGACGCTAACGAACATTATTAAATTTGTCGGCTCTTAAGTTACAAGAGCACACGGTTTGAATGATTGTAACATGTTGCGGATAAGGCACTGCCTGTCAAGGCCTCGTTCGGTTATCAGAAAAAGCGTCAATTCAACTGGTCAAATAATTATATTTTCCAAAGATTACTTATATTTAACTACACAAAGCCAAACAGCTCGTGGTTTTCCATACAAATACCAAGGTTTTTCAGAATGTCATACCTGTAGCCCCACTCCAAGCGCTGCCATTTTCTCCTGCGACTCTGTAGGTCAAAAGCACTGCGCATGCGTGCAAGTCTGGGAAGAAATACGCAAGAGCTGCGCTCATGCATTGTGGGAAATGTGGCCAGTCATATCAGTGGAAAATTACTCCGAAAAATGACGGAATACTTAACAAATAAAACGTTTTGGAAACTTATTTATAAAACTTCCACTTATATACTTATTTATTTATATTAACTTGAAACTTGGTTGAAACGTCTTAAATTAAAGCCTTAACCTATTGGTAATGTAGCCTAGCATTCATCTTAAATCTGGTGGCCAGTCCGAAATTAAATCAATTTAGGTTTGCCAAACCTGATATACTGATATTACAGAAAGCTTGGAAACATGCTTAAAGATCACAGTTCTTAACCTCCAATCTTGTATTGTAAAATGATCAAGGTCATTCCTAATGACTGCAGGAATTCCTCTAGCATATCTTTATTAAATGTATGTGTCTAAAAAGATTTATGTGCCCTCATTCATAAATGACATTACCTCACCTCAGCTGATTTGGAATAAGACCTTTATCTTACGTTCTGCAATTTAATTGCACTGCACTTTCTCTGTTTATTTTTTATGAGGACAGATGCAGCTCACCCCATTAGCAAGCAGGTCAGCTGCATATGACATCATGTCACAAAATTATCTTGATCCTTTCACCCAGATACAGACTATTGATAAAGATATACCATAAGCAATGAGCAATTGTGTATATTTTTGTGTTTTACTTCAGCTTTAACGTGTGGGTGGGCACTTCAGGTGCACCCGTGGGATGATCTTGGGAGGACCTTGCGGATCTGTTAGACTAGAATTCTATTTATTTCCTTAGCTAATTCCTAAGGACTGAATGTCTATAAAATCTATTGCTATGTTGAATGAAATGGTAGCATGCATACAGTAAAACTAAGGTAAACAAACTTAGTAAATAACATTCTTAGTGAGTAGGGACGCACGATATTGGATTTTTGCTGATATCTGATATGCCGATATTTTTCAACTCATTTTGGCCGATACCAATACTGATATATTTTCTTTTGTTTGGAAACAACACCAAAGCCTCTCCTGTGCAGAAATTATAAGCAAACTATTTTTAATTTTGGTTAGTTTTTAACAAGAACTTATTTGTTAGAATTAAATAAACAATAATGAAGGTTTTTTGATAGTACAATGAAGCTTTGAAAATAACTATAAATAAACTATACATCAATCGCTGCACTTTTTCCACCGAAAGATGCAGTGTTAATCCTAACATTTTATTTTAAGATTTAACATTTGTAGATGGTCTAAAGCAAAAGAGTTGTAAAAATTCTGGAAATTTTTTAGTCTATGATTTGTTTAAAAAATAAAACACATTACACATTAATGAATAAATCATTATATATCAAATTATTTAATTTACAAGTGTCATGTTTGTGATTTTTTTTCATGTAAGCTATAGCTTCTGACCTTTAAATCAAAACATATTCATTATTTTATGACATCAATTACTGCTTTATTTAATCAGAAACACAGTCTAAATGTTATTTGTGTAGGTTATTTTACTTTTAAAGGGGGTCATATGATGCGATTTCAATTTTTCCTTTCTCTTTGGAGTGTTACAAGCTCTTGGTGCATAAAGATCTGTAAAGTTGCAGACTAAAGTTTCAAATCCAAAGGAGATATTCTTTATAAAAGTTATGAGTCAACCACTCCTACCTAAGACAGCTCATTCTAACACGCTCCCACATGTCTACATCACGATGTGGAAAGATTTTAATAACGCCGATCAAATGTTCACGCAATAAAAGAAGGCATACCTTTAATTCTTGCTGTTGCCACCGCTGCCATGTTGTGGAGTTGCTGTGTGTTTCGTTGTGAAAGTGAAACTACTTTGTTTGGCCTTCCAAAAGAGGACACAACTACTGTAGAAATCAGTGGTTAAGTTGTATTTACAACACTGTTCCAGAACAGTTCAACCCAAATATTCAGATGTGAGATATTCTTTATAAAAGTTATGAGTCAACCACTCCTACCTAAGACAGCTCATTCTAACACGCTCCCACATGTCTACATCACGATGTGGAAAGATTTTAATAACGCCGCCCAAATGTTCACGCAATAAAAGAAGGCATACCTTTAATTCTTGCTGTTGCCACCGCTGCCATGTTGTGGAGTTGCTGTGTGTTTCGTTGTGAAAGTGAAACTACTTTGTTTGGCCTTCCAAAAGAGGACACAACTACTGTAGAAATCAGTGGTTAAGTTGTATTTACAACACTGTTCCAGAACAGTTCAACCCAAATATTCAGATGTGTGCTGCGCATTTTATGGAGGTATGAGACCGCTGTAAAGATAGTTTGCGGTTTGATATTCAGATTTATTTTGGCTATAAATATGCAGTGCGCTGTCATAGACATGCAAATAATACCGAATATCATTCTCCATGATTTGTGAATTCAGGTGACGCTGTCCTTTGGGCCGAAATCAGGGTTTTCTCGTAGCGACTCTCAATTTTATAATGCCTATAGCTCCAAAAGTTGGACACTTATGGCGCTTTTCCACTGCATGGTACGGCACAGTACGGTTCACTTTTGGGGGGTTTTCCACTGGGTACAGTACCTGGTACCTGGTACTTTTTTTAGTACCACTTCGGTTGGGGTTCCAAGTGAACCGTACCGTTACCAAAACGTGACGTGTAAACTCTGCTGATCATAGATTGGCCGGAGAGAATCGTCACTACCTGCGTCACTGAACTTGCGACACAAACACAAAAGAATGTAAGTTATGACTATAACTATGGATCTGTGAAACTGAAGGATGACCGTCACTAACGGTCTAAATAGAATGATAACCTTCGTTCCGGCCTTCTCTCGTGAACTTATGTAAACAAAGTCATGCCCATGACCCCGGAGGCGGAACTCCCGCACGTATAAAAGTGGGTTTTACTTCCGGCTCGTTCTCTTACCTTGAACGCCCCAGAGTTCCGAGCGACAAGAATGAGTGACGGTCATCCTTCGGTCTCACAGATCCATAGTTATAGTCATAACTTACAATCTGTTTCGACCTCACTCTGACCGTCACTAACGGTCTAAATAGGATGACTCGTGTCAACAGGGTCGCGAGGAACTACAAAATCCATACCATTCGCTCCTCACTGGGCAACAGACATTAAAACAGCAGTGCTCACTGGTGTTGCGCTAATCACATCAACTCTGTAAAATTTTGTGAACGTACATGGCGTAGACCATGATGCTGCAGCACAAATATCCTCTACTTGAACTCCCTTTAGTGCAGCCCATGAAGTATCTACACCTCTGGTTGAGTGGGCCCGAACTCCTACAGGAACTGGCAACCCTCTCACTGTATAAGCATGGGAGATAACATCAACCAACCAGTGTGACAAACGTTGCTTCGAAAGTGGCAACCCTAGCCTGGTCTTTCTATGACAAACAAAAAGCTGAGAATGAGATTTTCTCAAAGGCTGAGTAACATTCACATAAGTACGTAATGCCCTTACTGGACATAGGGAAAGCAAGCCTTCCTGTTTCGTCTGCAAAGGAGGTTGAAACTGAGCCATCTCCAGTATTTGATTCTTAAACTGGGGATTAATTACTTTTGGTAAAAAGGCAGGGTTTGGCCAAAGTGACACCCCTGTGCCCTCTGGCTTCCAACGTAGACAGTCGTCACTAACAGATAGAGCACATAATTCTCCTACCCTTTTTGCAGAGCAAATGGCCAAGAGTAAAGCTGTCTTAAGAGACAAAGCTTTAAGATCTGTGTTAGCCAATGGTTCATACGGGGGCTTAGTGAGAGAGTCTAATACGAGAGGCAAGTCCCAACTTGGTGCCCGCAGAGTGCGAGTTGGACAGAGACGACAAACTCCTTTCAGAAACTGGCATACAAAGGGATGTCGGCCTACTGGCTGGCCATCAACCCTTCCATGAAATGCAGAGATAGATGAGGCATAGACCTTGATCGTGCTTGCCGCTTTGCCTTGGTCTAGATGAATTTGCAAAAACCGAAGAACAAGAGGCACGGAACAGGTTACTGGATCAACATTTGTGCCCAAACACCATTCTGAAAAGATTATCCATTTAATGGCATAGTTAGCACGAGTAGATGGGGCTCTAGAATTGTTTAGAGTCTCCCGCACAGCATCATCTAGCTGCTGAGGGACGGGCTCTGCAGGGACCACACCCACAAGCGCAGAGCCATTGGGTTCTGATGCCAAATTTGGCCACCCACTTGTGACAGGAGATCCGCCCGTGATGGTAGCTGCCACGGTTGACCCCGAATCAGCTGAATCATCACTGAAAACCATGGCCTTCCTTGCCAACGTGGAGCAACTAGCAAAATCCTGTGGCAACCTTCCCTGATCCTTCGAAGAACTTGAGGTATTAGGGGAAAGGGGGGAAAAGCATACAATAAGTATGTCGGCCATTCTTGTGACAGAGCATCCAGGCCCAAACTGCCGTCTTGTACTTTGAAAGAGTACCATCTTGGGCAATGGGTTGTTTCCACGGATGCAAAAAGATCTACCTGGGCTGTCCCATATCGAACCCAAATTTGGGTTATCACCTCTGTGTGTAGCCGCCACTCCCCTGGGAGAGGCCCCGTCCTGGACAGAATGTCGGCTGCTCTATTCGCTGTCCCTGGAATGTGGATTGCTCTTAGCGAGGACAGCCGTGGACATACCCATGTTAATAGATCTGTTGCCACCTGAAGGCATCTTAGTGATCTCGTCCCTCCTTGGTGATTTATGTGGTAAATTGCAGAGGTACTGTCCATTCTTATCAGCACATGCAAATAATGTTACCATAATGTTGTAGCAAATAATCGGAAATAGGGCTTCCAGAGCAAGATGAACAGCCCTCAGCTCTAGCACATTTATGTGCACTGATGACCAAGGGGGTTCCCACTTGCCTCTCACTGACCTACCCTCCCAAATGGCTACCCAACCTGTCAGTGATGCATCGGTTGTGATCACTGATCTCCTGTGGGGAATATTGCCCAGTAGGGCTCCCCTGCGAAGGAAACTCCTGTTCCTCCAGGGACGTAAGGCTCGCATGCAGGCCTGTGAAAACAGTTGAACCACCGTTGTATAAGGCGTGCCCTCAACAGACCTAATGGAATTACTATTGATGCCACTGCTATCATGCGGGCTGTCACAATCTTCCCTGTTTGGAAGTGATTTATTGCTTTCTCCAGGCTGTCTATTCTCCGAGGAGTAAGACATACCTCCACTGTCAAGGAATTGAACTGTAGACCCAGGAAATCCACCTGCTGTTTGGGCTGGAGACTGCTCTTCCTCCAATTCACAGTGAACCCCAGGAACTGAATATGGGCTAGAACTTCTTCTGTGTTCTGAATCACCTGCTCTCGAGAATGAGCACAAATTAGCCAATCGTCCAGATATGGCAAGATCTTGATCCCGCGTAACTGAAGGGGAGCTAGGGTGGCTGCAACCACCCGAGTGAAGATTCTTGGTGCTAATGACAGGCCGAATGGTAGAACCCTGAACTGAAAGGCTTGGCCTTGAAAAGCAAAGCGGAGGAAGGGCCTGTGCTCTGGGCAAATTGGAACATGAAAATAGGCATCTTTTAGATCCAGAGAAGTGAACCATTCTCCTGGACTTATGGACTGCATTATAATCCTTGTATGGATCATTTTGAATGGAAGAACTTTCAAGAATCGGTTGAGTCCCCTGAGGTCTAGAACGGGATGATGACCGCCGTCTTTTTTTGGCACTATGAAATAAGTTGAATAAAATCCAGTCTGCTGTGCGTTGAAGGGCACCTTTGAAATTGCTCCTTTTTGTAAGAGATTTTATATCTCTTCTACCAGTATGGAGTTCAGTACTGGGTCCCTGACAACAGTCATTCGGACTTTTGAAAAGGGTGGAGGGCGCCGTCAAAATTGCAGTCTGTACCCATGAGCTATGGTGGATAAAACCCACAGGTCTGAGACTATTTTTCCCAACTGGCCCGCAAAAGTTGGGAGGAACAGTCGACGGCTGGCCCCTGATCCCTAAGCAGGTCCGTCTCTGCCTGCATAGCTCCGTGAACTTCCCTGTTGTTTTCCCCCCCGGGGCTGAGATTTCCTCTGGGAATATATGAGAGGAGGTTTATGACAGGCTCGCTGAACAGTTTCCCTCATTGTGATAGAGCACTCTGCCCTATCCAGCATTTCTTGAGAGTCTGAATGAAAGACCTGACCAGGCATCACTGGCAAATTAATTAGCTCACCTCTTATGGCGTCAGGCAAAGTGATTTGTGCCAGCCATATTTGTCTACGACATAAAATAGCCGAAGACATTACCTCCCCCACATCACGTGTCAGTTGAAAGTGGGCAGGCAAAGCTGAATCAACAAGGTTCCTAGAATCTTGGTCATATGCGCTTATTGTTTTTTGCAAAGCTGCTAGCAGGATAGCCAAAGCATTGCCTGTACGGGCTGCACGTGCAGCAGCATTAAAGGACCTTGAAACCAGACGGTCAGTTTTGGCACACTCCTTCCTGGGACAACGAGGGTTATTGGAAGCATGGACGGGGCCTAAGGCAGTCCATGCAGCGATCACTCATTCTACTGGTGGCATGTCCCCCAATCCAGTTTCTGTAGGATAACAGGCATTGGCCAACCGTCTACAGCCTGCATTAAATTGAGGTTTTTGAGACAGTTTCTTCCAAGCTGTTTTCAACATAGACGTGTAGTCGTCTGCCACTGGAATACAAGGTGCAGAACTATTCTGAGATATGCCTTCCCATACACCCCCAACAGGAGCAGGATCAGGCAATGTAGACTGCAGGCCAATGATCTTGGCTGCACTAAATACCTTAGTAATAAGGGTATTTGAAGGAAACTCCTCTTTCATTGATGATTCATCATCAACTTCTGCAGAGTCTGAATGAGTTCCTTCACACTGGCTCCCTTCTCCCGACTGTTGTGCATCATCAAAGAGAGAGTGGGGAGCCAGAAGTGATAACACATCAGCATCCTTTGTGCCTTCCCCAGGACGGGACTGTTGCCCATCCATTGGAACGTCCTCCCTACCGGGAGGTAGAGATGAGGAGGAGGACGATTAGCTTCAAACTGATCCATTCTCCGTGATAAACTCTGAATAGCTGCTAGGATCTGCAGATGAGTATCAGTGTTACCACCTTCTGTTGTCAGAGCTGGCGTTGGACGTTTAGTTGCCTCAGCCACAAACTCACGGCTTGATGTGTGTGTGGCGTCATGATAGTCATGAGTGTTTGCATGGCCATGGCTTATGACCATGCCTGTCTGATGAACGTTCCCTCACCCTACCACGCTCAGGAGCAGAGCTGCATGCCCTATTAGCGCGACGAATTAGTTCATCTCTAGGTAGATCACAAGCTGCAGTGCAGGGATTATCCACATCCTCCTTCAAATGAGCAACCCCCAAGCATGAAGGACATTCCCTATGCCCATCACGAGGGTCCATTGCTGAGCGACAAAATCTGCAGCACTGAGAAGCCATAATACTCCTGGCGCAGTAGGTAAGCCACACACAACACACTGGCTGCGAACAGCAGTGAAATATATCAAGCTGACACGAATCCAAAGACCCGCACCAGAACGCGAACGTACTTAGCAGGCCTTTATCAATCCCAACAACTGCGAACAGTGATATAGGATATGAGAAAATATACAATACTCACAAACATTTTGTAATGGAATATATTCAATATCCACTGATGAATACTCTGAAAAACAAATCAGAATAATCCCAATTGAACTGCTAGTATATATAACTAGCCTAATGAACAATAATGCAGTGATAGTAAATTCTACCAACTGCAATTCAGCAGAGAAAAACACACCACAATTCACAGGGACTCAAGGCACCTGCACCATCTGGTGAAGAATTGAATGGTAAAATATAAATTAGATAGTTCTTACCAGTACCAGGTCTCTCAAGGCGAGAAAGGTAAAGAGAAGGAGCCGGAAGTAAAACCCGCTTTTATACGTGCGGGAGTTCTGCCTCTGGGGTCACGGGCATGACTTTGTTTACATAAGGTCTCGAGAGAAGGCGGAACAAAGGTTATCATTCTATTTAGACCATTAGTGATGATCATCCTTCGGTCTCACAGATCCATAGTTATAGTCATAACTTACGTTCACTTGTATATGTGAAAATGGACAGCTGTCAGCTGTAAAACATGAGCCGGAAGTAAAACCCGCTTTTATACGTGCGGGAGTTCTGCCTCTGGGGTCATGGGCATGACTTTGTTTACATAAGGTCTCGAGAGAAGGCGGAACAAAGGTTATCATTCTATTTAGACCGTTAGTGACGGTCAGAGTGAGGTCGAAACAGATCCGCTAGATTTAAATCAGCACAGCCAGCGAAGGACCGAACGCAACTGTTTTAAATGAGCGCACCTTTTTTTTAACAACCAAAAAGTTTTATTGTCTGTTGTGGAAGAACAGACGTTCCTCTCATTGATAGCAGAGGAGCGGATCCAGCGAGAGCTTGATGGGGCGACCCGGAATGAAAACGTTTTTTTAGGAGCCGTGGTAGTAGAGGCGGCGCAACTATAACGACATGTGAATAATCCCACCCACTCTAAAGCGGTACTGAACTGCAGTGGAAATGCAAACCGTGCCGAGCCGAACCGTGCCGTGCCATACTGAGTCGTGCCGAGCCGAGCCGAGTCGTACCACGCAGTGGAAAAGCGCCATTAGAGGAATGAAAACGATGTCATCTTCACCAGCTTGATCTGTGAATGTTTTTCACAGCAAAGCTCTTGTCCGCAAACCCCTTGGTAAGTCCGCTAGTAAGGAATGTGTAAGAAAGAAGTTATTCATGTTTAACGTCTATTATCAATAAACACGCAGACTGCTGGAATACAAAAACATTGTTTTATGTCGTGCTAAATTTTTTGTATAATAATGTCATACGGTGCTGTCCCAGTGAATAACGGTTTACAATTAATTAGGTAAATGAGCATATACACATATACACTTGTACACTTTGTTTGACAATAAAGTTTTGGTTGTTGTACCTTTCCTTGAGTACTTGGCTTCAATATTCTGACTTGCGAAAGTTTCACAGTATAGCTTTTGTCAGTTAACCCTTTCTTGATCCCTTAACTTAACTATTCTGATCTGAAATTTATTTTTATTTTAAATGTATATTCAATTTATTATTTGCATGTCTATGACAGCGCACTGCGTATTTATAAGCAAAAGAAATCTGAATATCAAACCGCAAACTATTTTTACTGCGTCAGACGCAGACATGGTTTTATGTTTACGCAGCACGATACGCAATGCGTAAAAAGACTGTATAAGTCATAATCAGTAATTATGTCCCCACTGGATGCAACAAATGCCTCATTTGTAATGGGTTTTATTGGTTTGGTCTCTTCCTGCTGGGAAACGGCATCACAGCATAGTAAGGGGCGTAACATTTCCGTCACACGCTTGAGGCATTCGGCCAATCACAGTACCTTTCCTTGAGTACTTGGCTTCAATATTCTGACTTGCGAAAGTTTCACAGTATAGCTTTTGTCAGTTAACCCTTTCTTGATCCCTTAACTTAACTATTCTGATCTGAAATTTATTTTTATTTTAAATGTATATTTAATTTATTATTTGCATGTCTATGACAGCGCACTGCGTATTTATAAGCAAAAGAAATCTGAATATCAAACCGCAAACTATTTTTACTGCGTCAGACGCAGACATGGTTTTATGTTTACGCAGCACGATATGCAATGCGTAAAAAGACTGTATAAGTCATAATCAGTAATTATGTCCCCACTGGATGCAACAAATGCCTCATTTGTAATGGGTTTTATTGGTTTGGTCTCTTCCTGCTGGGAAACGGCATCACAGCATAGTAAGGGGCGTAACATTTCCGTCACACGCTTGAGGCATTCGGCCAATCACACCGCACTAGATAGCTGGCCAATCAGAGCACACCTCGCTTTTCTTTTTTTCTTTTTAAAAAAAAAATGTTTTTATTGCAAAGAACGGAAACATACAAAGAGTAAGCATACATCACATAATATCAACCACAAAAATAAAATGGAAACAAATCACAAAAAGAATAAAATAAAAATAAAGATAAGAGGGCCATCATCTAAACATGATTGCACACCTCGCTTTTCAGAGCGATGAGCTTTGTAAAAATCGACGCATTTCAGAAAGGCGGGGCATAGAGGAGAAACAATAATGTACAGTATGTGGAAAATAATGTGTTTTTTTAACCTTAAACCACATAAACACATTTCATTACACCAAATACACAAAATAATGTTATTTTTAGCAACGTCATATGACCCCTTTAAGTAAAGGACTACAAGAGGTGACAAGTCATGAAACAAAGGCTCTTTTAACGAATAAACTCTTGTAAGATATAGGCGTGGTTTAATATGCAAATTACTTGCCCTCGCCACGTCACATCGAATGTACAACAAGGGCGTTTACAGCGGAAGAGCAAGAGTGGATAAAAAGCGCGTTTGGGGGCATCATTCATTCCGAAGGGATGAAATCTTTCATTTCTGAACTTTTAAAGACCTTTTCTGACAGCGAACATATCCTACCTCCTTCCGCGTTGAAGCTGTCAGAAATTGACGTAGACCACATCGCTTGGAGCCCTTCCTTCATTCTAGTAACACGCGCTGCTCGGTTCTTTATTTCAAGACTGTATCATGAAAATGGTAAGTTGTATCTCAAGTGTAACTTGTATTGATCAAACAGGAATTTTAAAAGGTAACTAAACCAATGAGCCACGCAAATATGGACTTGTAAAGAGACTGTATTTGTTTCACCGTACAACAAATGCGCCATATTTGAAGAATTTCGTCATTTAGTAGTAAATATCTGCAAGATAAATAATCAAGTTATTTTAAGATGCTGTTTTTCAAATGGCATGACACAGAATATGTCTTGAATTAAATGGATAGGTCATTTAAAATTCATTTTTTTAAAAAGGAGGCGTGACAGCTTGGTAATCACTTTTATTATTTAGCTTTTTTGAAAATGAATGGTAATAGCGGAAGAAGGTCGTACAGGGTTTGAGGGTGAGTAAATAATGACCGTCTTGGTCACTATAAAAACATTACAGCATAAAGCATCGTTCTTTCCAGCGAGCGGTGCTTCTAGAAATTCCGCAGGAGTCGCAGTGGCTTGTTCTCCTGTCACTCACTGTCGTAAAATTCCACGCAGAATTAATCGACACATTTCCTAACACGACATGAGTGTCAATAACCAGTGTAATAGGGCTTTGTTTTTTATTTTTTGAAGCAGGTTAGATTTAGTCACCCATCCTTAAAAGGTTCAAAATATCTCCTCCTTTACTACTTAACTTACTGTCTTGTATTTTTGAGTTATCTGTTGAAAGTCTTTGCCACCGATTACTAAAGCAGGTTTGTGCTTGTAGTGAGGTGAATTGGCTGCAAGTGGACATTTTCCTCCTTGCCCATCCCAAGTCCCCTTCCTTTTTTTCTTGGCCAACCAGAGAATCCATAAAGAGATTATCTCAGTCTGGCTGGATGTTGTTAGATTTAAAGGATCTGAAAATTGTCATAATTTACTCCCCCCCGTTTTGACGCTCTTTCTTGGAGATGTTAGGTAGAATATTTGTGACTGACTTGTATTGTTTTCTATTCTTTAAACTCAATGGTGATCAAGACTGTCATTCTGCCTAACATCTCTTTCTGTGTTCCACTTAAGAAAGAAAGTCACATGGAGTTGGGAATTATATGATGTCAGTAAAGGATGACATAATTTAGGTTAACTGTCCCTTTAACATCAAGTTGTTTATAGTATTGACTTAATATATTGTCATTTGTGATGTGTTGTCAGTTATGCTAAATTTATAGCAACGCTGATGAGCAAATGCAACCTGATAACATCAGCACAGGTCGTGTTATACAATTACAGCATCATGGTGTTATGGTGGTGTGCTTTGATACAAAAGGTACGGTTGTAATCATCATCGTATACAGTAATTATAGACCTGGTTTATAAAAATCCTGGGCTATGAAAAGGAAAGTAAAGAGGAATGTGAATTATTTTTTTCCTCATTGTGTGGATTTAACCTAGATTGGTGATAAGGGATTTTGTTTGGTAAGGGTTGGGCACATGGCTCCCCGTGTTGGGCTGTAAGAGGAACAGAGTTGGCATTGTTCTGACAGGATACATCAGATACATATGTGATATGCATCTTAAATGAGTTACAGGAGCAATTTCACAGTAGTACCAATAGGTGGCAGTAGTCATTGTTTATTGACATTCCTTGCATTTTTTTTTTGCCTAATGGCATAAGCATCTGCTAGTGTGTGCTACCATTGATTACTTTGAAATCTTTGTTTCTCATTTCCGCTTTAAACCTCAACATTAATATGACCGAACTAGTTGTCAGGGCTGTTGCAGTCTGACCTTTAGCTTACTGTTAGATGGGATGTTAAGCTAGTGGTTAGAACCAATCAGTGTAGTTTTATGCAATAATCTGCTCTATGATTCACAAGGAATTATTGCCTGAAGTCCGAGCTGGCTGGTATAGTTTTTCAGATGGCAGAGCAGTGGATTGGGAAGTGATGCGGCACATTTGCGTATGTCCAAGTTATGCAAGCATTAAAGTCAGGTGGGGATTGGAGACAAAGATTTGACAACACTGTCAAAAAATTTGAGCTGAATTCTTATACATGTTGAAAGTGAAGTCTAAATAAACTTGTCATAAAGATTAAAAGGAGTAAATTATTATGATGAAAGTTTGTTGTTATTTTATCATCATATAGCTTATTTGAAAATGGACAAAGTGAATTAAACAGTGTTTTTTTATTGCTATTAATTTCTTCTAAGGATACACTGATATTAAAAGTCTATACTAATTTAGGCAGCTTCACATTATAATGTGCAGTTAAATCGGGCAGAACTCCGCTGTGCGTGATGCAGAGAGCGTGACCATAATGTAGAGACTGAAATGACATGCCGTCGTGTAAATAAGATCAATAACATAAGGCTATTTAGTTTGCTTAATGAAAGAACAAGGTATAGACATGTTCTATAAGAAAGGTTCTGTTACTTTAATTACTTCTGTTGTGATCTGGCGCTATAGATAAAAATATAATTAAATAAAATTAACTTGACCGTCAAGGGAGGCGGGCCGCCCCCCTAAAATAATGGCAGGGGAAACACTGAATGGGGTGGAGAAAATCTGTCATTAGCTGTAGTCTTTTGATCCACACCTAATCTAACGCATGCCCTGTTTCTCTCTTTCTTTCTCTGTTTGCTGTCTTGCAGGAATGTAAATGCTTGCCATTTCTAGACCAGAAGCCAGAGACATCCTCCCCAAAATAACTCTTGTGCTTCATGAGAGCACCGTTGGATAACCAATCAAATCAAAACCAAACACAAACCAAATAGAAATTCATCTGACAGACGGCGGATGCTTCCGTTTCCTTCTAGAAAGACAGCAAACCAAAGGAATAAGAGATTTTATGTGCTTTTGCTTGCATCTTTACCCAAATAAACCACATTTGTTGCAGACAATTGCATTTTGAACTGTGATAGTGGCTTAAACATGTTAAAAACAGGACCAGTGATGGAGGCGGCGGATATTGCAGTTGTTGCACTTTATTTTGTGCTCGTGCTTGTAATTGGTCTGCTCGCCATGTGGAAAGCCAACCATAGCACTGTCAGTGGCTACTTCCTGGCAGGTCGAACTATGAATTGGGTGGTGATCGGTGCCTCACTGTTTGTCAGCAACATCGGCAGTGAGCATTTCATTGGACTTGCTGGTTCTGGTGCAGCCAGTGGTTTTGCAGTGGGTGCCTGGGAGTTCAATGCCATCCTGCTTCTGCAGCTGCTTGGTTGGGTGTTCATCCCAGTCTACATCTACTCTGGAGTTTACACCATGCCAGAGTACCTCTCCAAGCGCTATGGGGGCAAGCGGCTAAAGATTTACTTTGCAGCCCTCTCACTTCTGGTCTACATCTTTACTAAACTCTCAGTGGACTTGTACGCAGGAGCTCTTTTCATCCAGGAGTCTCTTGGCTGGAACCTCTACCTGTCGATCATCTTGCTTATCTCTATGACCGCCTTGCTGACAGTAACCGGTGGACTGGCTGCTGTGATCTACACGGACACTCTACAGGCCGTGCTCATGATTGGCGGTGCGTTAACCCTCACCATCATCAGCCTGGTCAAGGTCGGCGGTTTGGAAGGGGTGCGGGAAAAATACATGGAGGCAGTCCCCAATGTCACAGCCATCCTGGCTAACAGCAACTTCAGCTTCCAGTACACAAACTCCTGCCGAATCCATCCCAAGCCAGATTCCCTCAAGCTCCTACGAGGGCCGCTTGATGAAGACATCCCTTGGCCAGGCTTCGTTTTGGGTCAAACACCCTCATCCATTTGGTACTGGTGTGCTGACCAGGTCATCGTCCAGAGAGTGTTAGCTGCCAAGAACATTGCCCATGCCAAAGGCTCCACACTTATGGCAGGAATGCTGAAGATCCTTCCCATGTTCATCATCGTTATTCCAGGGATGATCTCACGAATATTGTTCCCCGATGAGCTGGCATGCATCGGACCAGAGCACTGCATGGCTGTGTGCGGCAGTCAGGCTGGCTGTTCCAACGTCGCCTACCCTCGGCTGGTTATGAGCGTGATGCCGGTGGGTCTCAGGGGGTTGATGATGGCTGTGATGATCGCTGCCCTCATGAGTGACCTAGATTCAATTTTTAACAGCGCTAGCACCATCTTCACACTGGACATTTATAAAATGCTGCGTGTATGTGCCTCCTCCCGTGAGCTGGTGGTCGTCGGCAGGTTTTTTGTGCTATTCATGGTGACCGTCAGCATCGCTTGGGTGCCTGTCATTATTGAGATGCAAGGTGGCCAGATGTACCTGTATATCCAGGAAATTGCAGGATACCTCACTCCACCCATTGCTGCCCTTTTTCTTCTTGGAGTCTTCTGGAAGCGTTGCAATGAGACCGGCGCATTTTGGGGCGGCATGACTGGGTTCGTACTAGGCACTGCCCGCCTCCTCCTTGTGTTCATATATCGTGAGCCAAAATGTGACCAGCCGGATGAACGCCCGGGTTTCATCACAGATGTCCACTACATGTACATTGCTGCCGGGCTGTTTTGGATCTCAGGGCTGGTGGCTGTGTGTGTCAGTCTGTGCACATCTCCACCAGAAGAGGAGAAGGTCAAGCGTACCACAATCTGGGGCTTGAAAGAATTTAAGCGTCTTCCTGTGAGTGAACGAGAGGAGATGTACAAACTCACTAATGGCAGCGGCGATGGTGTTCTCAAGAAAGATGTTCCAGAAGATGTCCAGAAGGAGAGATGTCTTGATGGGGCTGACATGACCCTCCTTATGCCCTCCCCTTGTGAGCAAGATCCCATGACCCCAAGCACAGAGGCATCCACACCAATGGAGCTGTTTGCCAATGGTCATGCACATCTTGTAAAACAGAAGAATCAAGGCAAGTGTGATAAAGAGAGCTGCCTGCAAGTGTTTGACTGGATTTGTTTTCACAAAGAGAAAACATCTGTTGCTGAACCCAAAGTGGTTGAAGAAGATGAAGGAGCTGTCCGTGAAATGCTTCATGAACCTCCTAAGATCAAGCTTTTACTTAACTTAGGCCTGGTATTTGTTTGTTCACTGGGTGTTTTCATGTTTGTGTACTTCTCCTTGTAATATGCTGATCTTGCAGTACCATAAGGCCTGCCTAAAAGACAGCACATTTATATTAACTATTTGTTATTACAAGCCATTTGGGGTCTGTAATATTTACAGTGTGGTTTATTTTTCTTTTTAGAACTTCCTTTTAGGGACTTTAAGCATTTTGAATCATACTGATAGAGGTTATTTATTCCTTCACCTTGGTTCTGTCAAATCTCTTTGAAAATAGTTGCTCTTTGTGGTATGTTGACAACCAAATGCATTATTGAGACCGTAGCTTTTTTATAGGGTTATGCTTGGTTGAGCTAAGGTAATGTAGGAGGATGTACTATTTTTATTCCTGGGTGAATTTTGCCTTAATGTGTGCACTGAAATGAGGGCAGTTTTTTTGCCTCAAGTCATTTTTTTCATGCAACAGACCACTCATATAGTGGTACGTAAATGTGTAAGGAAGTTGTCTTTTGCATATGCACACTGTTAGGACTACCAAATTTCTAAAACTTGACCTCACTTGTATATTTGTCACCTGTGTAACTGGAATAGTGTTTCCAAAGTTTTAATGTGAGAGAAATTGTGAAAATTAAGAATTTACAGTGAGAATAGGTGGGTATCATGATGTCAAAGTTTTTATTTAAATAGATATATAGAGGTGTTGTGCCATCTGATTAAACCTAATGTACATTCCCAAATACAAGTGAGTATTTAGATCTATTCATGTAAATTGTAACTGTATATGCAATTTGCTGTATTTTCTGTACTTTCTTTACTTTATTTAAAGCTACTTTCATTGGACAAAAACACCAAAATGCCTTTTTTGCAGAGCATAAGCATTTGTGCAGAGCCGTGAAGACATTGCTTTTTGTAAATATAACATGTAAAAAAAAAAAAGACTTCCGATATGTTATCACTATAAAACAACTCAACTATAAAATGCACAGACTGGTTATATGGATGTTACTAAATGACCATAAGAGCCACCACAGGAAAGACTCTAGCTGGGGAACACTGTCATTAATATGTTAATAACTGATATCATAACTGGTATTATGAATGATCCCGAAAGCATTAAGACTGGGATGTCTAATTTTGATTGCTGCGCAAAATAGTATCTTGTTCTTCTAGAAGAAGAATTTGATTGTGGCTGCAGTAACAGGCTTTGCCTGTTGTTGATCTGCTGTTGAATGCACTATTTGTTCAGAGAAAGGGGAACTGCTGGATGGCCTTAGTGAAAATGAGAAGGACGTGGGGGATTTTTTAGACATATGTAACTTATTTTAATAAGTACAAGTTCACAATGTTGTATTAATACCTTGAAAATACCTTAAATGTAATGACATTTGAATTCAGAAGCTATGTCAAAAGATTTTAGTTTTTTTTTTTCAAATGGGCCTTCAAAAAGTCAATTTTTATTATTCCAACTAAAATGAAGTTGGGATAAAGTCATTGGAGAGCTATTGTTTTACATTATAAATCAAATCCATGTAAATCACTCCATATGTTTAAATTTGTTTTTGTACAGACAATCTCTTTGTAAAAGAGGTGAATAAAAAGAAAATGTTCTATAGACATTCATTCTTTTATATTTATTTTCCACAAATGAACAGTTTGGTTTTGAACTCTTGTGGTGCTTTTGAATGTTACTGAAGTGATTCCTATTTCTTTGCAGCTATCAGCTCATCTTATTCTTTTTTGTAGATTCATCCTAAATCTCAGTGGGAAAAAAGCACAGTCATACCACTGCATAAGCTGTAATGAAATTTACAAAGTTTAGTAACTGTTGCAATTATCTAATTGATTCCGATTCACTGTTCTTATCATCCAAACCTGACATGATCTCCTTGAAATTGCAATATAAATGATCAGTTTTGTGTTGTTTGTAGTAGACTTATGCTCCAACAGAACATCCTTTTAGCACACATTGGACACTTGTATGCATATGACCTTTTTTTCTGGCAATGCCCTACTACTACTTGCTTAGGGGTGTGGAATTGATTGTTGGTTTTGGATACACCACAGATTTTCAAACCAACACCCACATGTTTGAATATTTATCCATTTATTTAATAGTGAAATGATGATGGGGTTCTGTGTTTTTGAAGGCACTTGTTTGTATATGTTGTTTGTTTTGTTTAATAATGTGAATGGTAATGGACTGTTACATTATTTCATTCAACGTCACTCTCTGAGGGACTTATTTTAACATGGCCTTTCATAACAATAAAAGGGTTTTGTTTTTATTTGTTTTTATTTGTTTTCAGTAGCTCATGTTTTGTTTGTATTGAATCATTTGTCATTGAATGGTGTATGGATTTCAAATATTTCTGTTGTGCGATTTAGTTTAGAGTGTGTACATTTGTTATGATGTCTTGTGTTGCCAGAAAGCTGGCTTTATCGATTCATTGTGATGAATTCCATAAGCTAAAAAGATGCATATGGAGTTTATTGCTTTCAATCTGATCTTTCAGAAATACACAAATGTTTTTTACATTGTACATTTGCTACTTTTATTATCAAAAGTTGCGGATGAATAAAAAGACATTCATTTGAGAAGGACAAACTGTATGAGCTTGGTTATTTGACATTAAATCTGATATATTGTGCCATTTACTTGCATGTTTGTGTAATTACTTGCATCTTTAATATGTCATATATTCCAAACAGTTGACTCAAACACCACTGCATTTCAAAGTGACATTTTACAGTCTTGTTTATCAGTCATTCATGGCTCCGTAACATCTTGTAGAGATCACCCTTTCTTGTAGTAACATGATATTTCATTAACAATGCCATCAAAATTGTGCATAAAGTTATTTAGTCCTGTTGTTTTTTCCCTTAAATGATTATTCTGCATAAATATTTTAATCCATCTGCAATAGGAAGACAATTACTCCTATACACACGCAGAGAATCAATCATTTCAATAACATACAGTGCATGTTAGCTGTATAAAATCCCTCAGTAGTTATATTAGCAGAATATAGACACTAGTGGTCTATGTAATATAAATTAAAATACATTTGCCTTTGAAAGAATATAAAAACAATTTCAGATTTTGCATTGCTGTTTCGCAGTGCTCTCTCTCTTTCTCTCGTTCTCTCTTTCTCTCTTTCTCTCCACAGCATGACAGTTTTTCTGTGCAGTAGTTTTCCACTGACAGCCTCCATTTAATTTGCATTCAGATGCATGTTAGGAATGGAGGTGACCCAGTGGAAAACATTCTTGAAGATGAAAATGCGTGGGTGAATAATTGTTTTGAGCCAACCTCCACCTCGCACCTTTGTTTAGGCAAAGCACTGCAGGTTGTTAGGATGTGTCAATACTCTATTTGATGTTTCTGAGAAAGTTAAAAAACGGAAACATGTTCCAAGAATCTATTTTGACAACGTTCCAAATATATGACAATCACAATCTAAATGCTGCTAGCTCTTCAAACCAAGTACATCCTGCGGCTTGGCGTTTCACCTGTATGGGAGATTCAACATTCCTAGTCTAATCGAAGGCATAACCTTGTCTAACCTAATCTCTATCCATATTTGGTTTGAACTACTTATCCATGAGTAAATAAACAAAGTATTATGACAAGACTGTTGGACTTGAGAGGGATGAGAACAAATGCAGTACTGAGAAGTGCAACATGCAGTGCAAAAGTCTGATCGCATCCATTCAACAGGTGATATTTTACCTCTTCCGTACCACTCAACATAACAGCATCTTATCAGATATAGAGCCGTTCTGTGAAAACGTATACCCGTTTATTTGCTCCTATGTTTGGTTAATGTTACTATGACCTCTTTTTCTATCTTTGCATTTCCTCCTGAGGCTGGTGCTGCTACTACAGGCAAAAGTGGAAAAGTACTGGCAAAACAATGCTGTGGGCTGCTCTTTGTTCATTGTTGCAGCCGGAGAGAAACAGTGAAAAACAACGAATCTGTTTCAACATATATTAGACATGCACATGTGGACTGACTGCTTCATTTTGACAACTAAAGGCCATATAGCTGTGGGAATTGCACTTATAGCAGAATATGTCACTCCAGTTAATGACCAATTCAAATAAGAGAATGCACTTTGTATGCAAATAAGTTGCAAGCAAGGGTGATTGTAACTGGAATTCAGAATGCATATTTTAACTTTCACTTGTGGGAAATAAACTTCCATATGTCCATGTTCTTTTACAAATCATGTTAGTTATAATGTTACCATACCATCTAAATAAAAGCTATTGACATTTTTGTTTTTGAAATTTTGAAAATGATGAAATTACTTGCAATTCCAATTACTGTAGTTATGAGGAAATTTACTTCATAAATTAAGATAATGATAAAAAAAAAAACCCTGCAGTTTTCTCCAACTGGGTTTGGGCAACATTATATTATTGTGGTATTATCTTTATTTGCAAATAAAAAATCTAACAATCACAACACTGAAGTATGATTCACCATAAAATGCAAATGACAACTCAAGCATTTGATTATGAAATGACTCTTACATAATAGCATGTCGTATGTTGTTAAGAACATTTTCAAGCATGTCATTCTTGAATCATCCACAATTCCTTTTTGATTTGTTTTAAACTGAAGGGTATCATTTCTTTTATAACATTTGTAACCCTAGTTAAAAATAACAACAATAAAAATTATGTTTAATCATTCAAATTTAATATTATCAAATCATGTTAGTTATAATGTTACCATACCATCTAAATAAAAGCTATTGACATTTGAATGAAATAAGCCGTTTTTGTTTTTGAAATTTTGAAAATGATGAAATTACTTGCAATTCCAATTACTGTAGTTATGAGGAAATTTACTTCATAAATTAAGATAATGATAAAAAAAAAACCCTGCAGTTTTCTCCAACTGGGTTTGGGCAACATTATATTATTGTGGTATTATCTTTATTTGCAAATAAAAAATCTAACAATCACAACACTGAAGTATGATTCACCATAAAATGCAAATGACAACTCAAGCATTTGATTATGAAATGACTCTTACATAATAGCATGTCGTATGTTGTTAAGAACATTTTCAAGCATGTCATTCTTGAATCATCCACAATTCCTTTTTGATTTGTTTTAAACTGAAGGGTATCATTTCTTTTATAACATTTGTAACCCTAGTTAAAAATAACAACAATAAAAATTATGTTTAATCATTCAAATTTAATATTATTTTTTGACAAAATGACATTACACACACACACACACACACAGAAAAAAAGAAAGAAACCCCCCACAAACAATGTAATGAAGTGCAAAAAAAAAAAAAAAAGGAAAATTCCTTCTTATTAATTCAGTAATATTAACTATATATGTATGTAAATACTGTCAACATTTTTTTGTAACTCTTTTAACTGTTGTAAATTTACTGTTTTCCAGATACAAGACATTCAGCGCCATTTGGATGTTGGTTAAAAGTTTTGAAGAAAATCTAGTGTAGCGTTAGTTCTGGCAGGTCACGTTAGTCAAGCTCGCATCAGCTGACTCTCAGCTGATCCCCATCAACCTATGGGAATACGACACCTATCTAAGCATTCATATATAAGGTCCCTCAGTATTATCAGCAGTTTTCGCATTGGTCAATAGCTAATTACCCTTCTCCATCCCCAACTCCTCCTCTGTCAGTCAGGATTCAGCCTTCTGATTCTCCTTTGAATCAGACTAATTCTAAAATGTGTACATGACATTATTGAACTTTAACAATATCTGCAATACATTTATGTTGGTTCTGTTCTGTTTACCCTGCTCTCCCTGCTCTCATCCATGCTAGGCTGCATGGATGCGCAGGGAGTTCTTGCCCAGAACAGAACCATACCACCAATCCAAACTGTATGCTAATTGTCAATCGTCTTTGACGATAGTGGTCCTGACAGAACTGTTGTTTTTATCTATTGCTCTGCTATGTATAAAAACCTTAATTAACCTTAATATTGAAAGGTATTCATCATGTTTGTGGTTATAATACAAGGTAGTTAACAGAATCATACAATGTGAACAATCCCTCAAAGACAACATCTCTGTCAAACCTTAGGTCATGCAGTATTGTAAACCTGTCACAAGCAATCACACACCAGGGCAGAGACACATGGAAAACAGCATTGTTCAGTATCTTATGATGAATCATACTGTTCTCCACCACAACCCACAGCAAAACAAACACGGATGCCACACATTCCCAAAATTCAATATAGATGGCCGGTTAAGCGATTCGGCAGTGCAGGAGATTCCTCAACTAATGTAATCATTCCACAAAATGGCATCTGAATGAAAAAGAGAAATATTTATGGATGCTGAGTTAATCAAAAGACTTTAAGAGTGAGTTCAGGCCTGTGGTAACAGACCTCAAAGGAGCCACACTGATGCTCCGTCATCAGAGGACCAAACCGGTTTAGCACAAGGTGCAGAACACATATTTAACTACTAAATGCTATTGAAATTACTTTTTAAATTGACAGTAGTAAAGATTATAAAAGATACGTAAATATTTTTACGTTTTTTAGCTAAAAATACGTAGCGATTTGTACGTTTTAAACGTTGAAATACGTCTAAATTGTACGTTTTAGCATGACTAAAAACGTACAAAAGTGTACGTTTTGTGCTTGTAAATGTTACGTATTTATACCTACGTATAAACATGAGACCAGGCTGACTAAATGCTATTGAAATTACTTTTTAAATTGACAGTAGTAAAGATGGATCATCTTACATCTGCTCTTGCTGTCTGCTTAACTGATGATGTTCAACCCATGACCAGTTATTACCATAAGTTCTCCTTCTCATGCTGTTGTTTTTCTGCTCCAGTACCTTGGAATGTTACATTGCTCCACACCCCTCAGGTCAATTTATTGTGTTACGTATTAAATTGCCCTTTTGATTCTAATCATTAGCTGTCCTTTTTAAGGTCTATGTCCTCCAATGTATAATGCAACTGCATGCACCTTCTACAATGGTAGTCGTTAGTGAAACATGATGTACTGTACATTACATGTACATTTTTACTACTGTACTACACATACTTCTAAAATAAGTAAATATAAAGTGTAGAGTTCAGCATAATCTTGCAATTAAAAAAAAACCTAGATATTTCTTGCCAGTTGTTTTTTTTTCTCCGATCAACTTTGGCCTGTTTTTATGCATTTTATCCAGTCTGTTATTTTCAGAAATAATTATTTTTTAAATGGTACATGGTAAAAGCCAGAAGGGTGGAGGGTAAAAAGGGTGTCACAGATCAAACAACAGAAACTGGGTGAGGCACGATGACACTAGAAGGGACAGACTTCATGGAAAATTACCATGCTGTCTTTGTACTTTTTCATTTCTCTCTGTAACCTTCTCAGAATTTTCTGAGAAATCCAAAGTTATATTACCATTACATATACACATAAAAGGTAAAGTACAAAAGTAATGGTAAAAGTGGTTAGAAGTGATAATTTTAGTGCGTAAGATATACAGTATGTGGTTCAGAAAGGTACAGTACCAGAATGCATAAAACAATATAGCTCTATATTTTTAATATAGTTGACATTCTGAGGAGACTACCTGAGTTAACACAAGCAGGATATAACAGCTCCATTAAAAACAGTGTATCATTAGATCAGGTTCTCAGGCAAACATGCATGCAAATTACTTGGCTTTAAAAATGAACTGTAATTACTTCTTTCCGGAATAGTAATGAAGTAATTTATGTCAATGCAGCTTTTCTGTTACGATTTTGGCCCTCTAGTAGTTGAAGCATAAAACTGCTAGTTACTTGCAGAGAAGCATTGTTTTTGTAATTATGCGAGTTGTACTTAGGCCCTGTTTTACGGAGTGGATGAATCTGATGGTTTGAGGTATACTGGTGTGTACCCATGCCTACATGGGATCATCGACCCCCAACCTCAAAATACATAACCAAAGAAATACGGATATCCTAAAAATATGTCTTACAAGCAGGTAGGTAACACATATATACCTTTCTGCAGACTGTTCCAACCTTGCTTCAACACGCCTGTCAGTTATTTCCCAAGTAACCCTGAATACCTTAATTAGCTGGTTCAGGTGTGTTTGATGAGCTGAACTCTGCAGGAACAAGTTTGGAGACCTTTGGCACAAGCTCTCCTTCAGCTCATGATGCTGTGTTTCTGCTCCAGTAACTGTTGTTTATATACCCCTCAACCCTCAGGCCACTTTACTGTGTTACGTATTAAAATCTCCTTTTGATTCTAATCAGTAGCAGTGCTCTCTAAACATCATAGTGTTCTTACGATAATGCATTGTGTCATTTTATTTGCATGCATTTAGGTTCACTTCAGAACCCTTTGTGTGTAAACCAAATAAATAATATGTTGAAAATGTGTCTGTTTTAAATGAGAGAAAAGGGAGGAAATGTGGAACTGATGCAGTGATACATCCGATCTTGCTTACTTGTAGTCTTCAGCAATTTTTAAACATTTCATGTTCCATTGTAAAGTCAAATATTTCCATCACCTTTCCCCCTCTTTTCTCTCTCTCTCTCTCTTACTCAATTTCTCAAACTTTTTCACTTTGTCCTTGAGTATGTCTTAAAGGAACATCATAGCTTTTCTGTGCTGGAAAGAGAGAAAATATAGTGTGTATCTGCAGAGACAGACTTTATTCTGTATCCGAAGAGATCACCTGTCTATCCAAACTCAGTTAATTAATTTAAATAGTACATATACTAGTACACAATTTGTCATTCAATTGTGATTCAAAATCATTTGTCATTTGTAGTATATTCATGGAGTATCACTTGGTTGAAATCTGGAACTAAAAAGAATTAAGAGAGAAATGATGGCCATTACATAAAGAGATAGAGGAGATTGAGAGGTTGTATGTTCAGTGTTGCTAGCAATGAGGACACTAAGAAAAAATCCACAGCAGTACTTGAATCAAACAATATGCCTCTGTGTTTGTGAGGTATGCTAAATTGCTTTAAATGTCAGTGCTAACAACACAGACCTACTCAATTTCTCAAACTTTTTCACTTTGTCCTTGAGTATGTCTTAAAGGAACATCATAGCTTTTCTGTGCTGGAAAGAGAGAAAATATAGTGTGTATCTGCAGAGACAGACTTTATTCTGTATCCGAAGAGATCATCTGTCTATCCAAACTCAGTTAATTAATTTAAATAGTACATATACTAGTACACAATTTGTCATTCAATTGGGATTCAAAATCATTTGTCATTTGTAGTATATTCATGGAGTATCACTTGGTTGAAATCTGGAACTAAAAAGAATTAAGAGAGAAATGATGGCCATTACATAAAGAGATAGAGGAGATTGAGAGGTTGTATGTTCAGTGTTGCTAGCAATGAGGACACTAAGAAAAAATCCACAGCAGTACTTGAATCAAACAATATGCCTCTGTGTTTGTGAGGTATGCTAAATTGCTTTAAATGTCAGTGCTAACAACACAGACCAACGTAGAAAACAGGGTTTCAGGGTGCATTTAGAACATGTCCAAAGCTGTGTTTCATTTAGGATGTTCAGCTAAATGTTTATGAAACTGTGCAGAAACTGTGGACAATTTTTTTTTAGAGAGAATTGGGTTGTACTGCAGTTTCTGAATGGCTGTATTGTTTGCTACACCATATGTAGAAAACAGGGTTGGGTTTCAGGGTGCATTTAGAACATGTCCAAAGCTGTGTTTCATTTAGGATGTTCAGCTAAATGTTTATGAAACTGTGCAGAAACTGTGGACAATTTTTTTTAGAGAGAATTGGGTTGTACTGCAGTTTCTGAATGGCTGTATTGTTTGCTACACCATATGCAGACTTCAAATCTAGCCACTCTTTGTCTGTGGTTAGGAGAGAAGGCAGAGAGTCAAGGGTTTGCCTGAAGAAAGCTGAATTTTCAGAAGAAGGGCACGCAAACCCTCGGAAAGAACGGTGGAAAAAGGCCTGGACGGTTTCCACTGTAATTATTTCTGTTATAAACTCTTGACTTATATTCCTATTTGTAACACTTCTAGACCAGAGCTTTCTTAAACCTACTGGAGCTGCAAGAAGAGCCACTGTTTCTTTTTGGAAAGGTCTTAAGTCACTAGTATTGACCATGCAGACCACCTGGATCCTGCTGCTTGTCTCTCTGGGCGTCTCTACCCTGGCTGGTGCTGAGAAAGGCCTCGAATTCCCACGTTATGATGGCAAAGATCGTGTCCTGGACATTAATGAGAAGAACTACCGCAAAGCCCTGAAGAAATACGACATGCTGTGCCTGTTCTACCACACTCCTCTGCCAACTGCAAAAGAGCTGCAGAAACAGCTACAAATGGCTGAATTAGTGCTAGAGGTAAGAGAGGACAAGACAAGAGTGAATGTATGGTGTAAGCTATAAGACTGAATGGACTTCAGAGAGTGTTATTTGGAGCAAATTGCCTTTTTTAATTAAATTTGAATGTAAATTGGTTGCAAGTATGAAATATAATAATAAAAATGAATGTAATATAATATAGGTTCAAATAAATTTTTTGTATATAATATCAGTACTCTAGAGGCCCACAGGCTGCAGCTGACTGACATGTCTATCTTCACATCTCTTTTTCACTTAAGTATATACTGTATCTGGATTAAAAAGTGGACATCATCAGTCACCATGTTAATCAGACACTTTATGTTCAGTGCACCTGATAGCTTCTGAATGTGGGCTCAGGAAACCGGTCCTAGAGTATTGGCTTTTAAAATTCAGCCATTTATACTATTCGCATTATGATGAAAGCAGAACACTGTGGGTATTTATGGAACGAGAACATCTAAAATGATTACGTAAGTGTGGCCTCCTTAACTCTAAATTCATGGCTCACAGGTTCACTATCTAGACAATGATGCCAGTGTGACTCAGCGGTACTCCATGTACTACTAATATTCTCTAAAACACGCATACATATATGTATAAACTTAGGTTATATGCATTTTATTAGACTTTAATTTAGTATATTTGATTTTATTTGACATTTTCCTTGGAGCTTGAGCTCATAGTAAATAAAAAATATGACAAAAAAACAAACAAAAACCACAGCCGTTACAGTGCTAATGATGATTTATTTTTCCACAGTTAGCTGCTCAAGTCTTGGAGGAAAAGGATATTGGCTTTGGAATGGTTGACTCCCAAAAAGATGCTAAGGTTGCCAAGAAACTAGGTGAGGTGAAAACTCATATGCAAAACTTCAAATATAGTCTATGGGTGCAATATCTGAATGAGAATCATCACTGAAATGTTTATGCAGAAATTTAGACAATGTAGAAATGCAGTGTAATACATTTAAGATTCTGTTTTACCAAAATTAAATAAATGTTTATGAATTATATTGCTATATGTGTATTCATGGAATTTATAGGCCTCATGAAGTGTTAAGATAAGCTGTCAAATATTTTAAACACTTTTCAGCCATCTATCCCAACAAATCTTCATTACATCTTAGTTTAACAGGTGTAACAAAAAAAAAAAAGAAAATCTGTTTTGGTGAAAAAGTGATGGAAGCAACAGTGCATTGCACTGACTATAGAGAGATACAAACATGACTATTATGTACCCATGATACATAGCAAGGCCTTAAACCATCTCCTAAAATCCTCTGCAAATATCCCAGTAAAAGAATTTTAGAACAACATCAATGTTTTTTTGCAAAATTTGCATAAACAGATGCTGATACACTCTACAGTATGACTATATGCTTGTACAGTGTACTTTACATTGCAATGATGAATGTCTATATGTTTCATTGGAAGGTCTGCATGAGGAAGGCAGCGTCTATGTCTTTAAGGAGGACCGTGTGATTGAATTTGATGGCTTGCTCGCTGCAGACACTCTTGTGGAATTCCTTCTGGATGTAAAAAAAAATCAGTATTTATTGTAAATCTAGACATCTAATTTGTTGTAGTGCTTTTATATGCCATTTTAACTTTCTGCCTCCATCTCTACCTCATGCTTCAGCTGTTGGAAGATCCGGTTGAGATAATTGACAATGCTTTGGAGTTACGAGCTTTTGACCGTATGGAGGAAGACATCAAACTCATTGGTTTCTTCAAGAGTCGTGACTCTGAACGTAAGTATGTGTACGCAGAATATGAGGACCAGTTACATCCTTCAGCTGTGGTTATCTGATCTCTGCACTTTCCAAACACATACCTCATAGTATGCAAACCATGTAATAAATGTTAACACATTCATTTTTAAATGTCTGTACATTCCAGTTATGTTTTTAAATGCACAAAGAACTCTCTTGAGCATTGTAGGCTACTACTCTTTCAAGCTATAGTTGACATTTAAAGGTCATTTATTTCAAGTCACAACTCTGGTAGGCTACACTGTCAAAAATAAAGGTCCCAGTTGTGATCCAAATGGAATTTACAACTTTTGATTCAGTTGCCTTTTAATAAATATACAAACAAATGTTAGCTTCATTTATTTATTTTCTCTGGTTTCCTCAGATTATCTTGCTTTCCAAGAGGCAGCTGAACAGTTTCAGCCTTTTATCAATTTTTTTGCCACCTTTGAGAAATCTGTGAGTATTGTTTTATTTTACACTCTGTTTATGTTTAGAATATCTTTAAGCTATCATTGTGCCATTATTTTCTTTTGGGGAGTGGAGAATTCTCTACTGATGGCAGATGTGTTGCTTTAATTGTTGTGTTTCAGGTTGCAAAAGAGCTGACTCTAAAGATGAATGAGGTGGACTTCTATGAGCCCTTCATGGAGGAACCAGTCACCATTCCAGACAAACCACACTCAGAGGAAGAGCTGGTGGCCTTCATATCCGAACACAGGAGGTAATCAGTAAAAGCTAATCTAATGATATTCTGAAGGATGGATAAACAGATATTTGATATTGATGTCAAATTCATATTGATGATATCTATTGACCTCCACAGACCAACTCTAAGAAAGCTCAGGGCAGAAGACATGTTTGAGACCTGGGTGAGCAATATTTTTAAATGAAAATTTTATGGAATTGTATGATTGTTATATTTTATATGACTATCATAATTTATTGCACGGCTTTCTGGAAAACTATTCTGATTGGTCAGTTGCATTATCTAGAGGTCAGATTCCTCCTAATATCATCCATGGCAGTGCTCTATATCAGTCTGCTTAAACATTAACTTAAACTAGAGCTACATTCATGCCTCTCCTATCATACTGACTCACTTTCTTGTTTTATATAAACTTGACTGGCGCCATCTTGCATGTCAGTTATTGATTGCCATAAAAATGGCTCCAGAGGACTTCACTATTAATATTATTATATTATATTACATTGGACTGTTTATATTGTAATTGACTATTTTTTTTTTCTAATAAGCACCTGGTTTAAGATATCCAGTTATAAAATAATTGAAACCCAAATCAATATTTTATGTCCACATTGCCAGTGCACTCATTTATTGAGTGGTCATGTAATAAGGGGAACAGTGAAAAGTCAGCTTTATTGCAAAATAAAGCCCTGTTGCAGAGAAGAGAAATACCTGTGGATATCATAAAGCAATGACACACTGAAATAAAAGTTCTCTTTTGCAGGAGGATGATTTGAATGGAATTCACATTGTAGCCTTTGCAGAAGAAGAGGACCCTGGTATGTACAATTTCAGGGCACCTCTTCATTCCTTTAAAAGCCAAATGATATTAATTTAGTGTGAGCTGTATCAAAAGGACTTGACCTTGAATATGGTTTTCAGATGGTTTTGAATTCTTGGAGATTTTGAAGGAGGTGGCCAGAGACAACACACACAATCCAGACCTGAGTATTGTGTGGATTGACCCAGACAACTTCCCACTGGTGACTAAAATAAGTCTGGATAGATGCATGACAATATTTTGAATCAGTAATATTGTAATCCCTCTTTATATGCACATTTCCTTTCTTAGCTCATTCCTTACTGGGAGAAGACCTTCAAGGTTGACCTCTTCAGACCACAGATTGGTGTAGTTAATGTTACAGATGTAAGTGCACTACTTTCATTTTTAACCAGATCTGCTGAATTCATTATGAAAGCCCTCTTTCTCATGCTTGGATCTGTCCCACTGTCATGGTCTCTATGACAGGCGGACAGTGTCTGGTTGGAGATACCTGATGATGATGAGCTGCCGTCACCTGAAGAGCTGGAAAACTGGATAGAAGATGTGCTCTCTGGAACAGTGAATACAGAGGATGATGATGACGATGATGACGAAGATGATGATGACGATGATGATGATGATGAATGATTCATATACTGTGAACCTCAAACAAATCTGCTAAAAATAACTTTCTTTTACAGCAAAATCATTTTGTACATTTTGTACACTGCAGAGTTCTCTTAATGTTAAACTGAAATTATACAAGTCAAAGAAGTCTCTTATTTATCTAGGTGAAAATTATTTATTTTATTCACTTCTAAACTGGAAATTGATAAAGGGATTCAAATGAAATACTGCAGTGAAATTTTGTCACTGCATCAGTTATTACTCTCTTGTACATTTTCTACTGTAATCAATCACACAAGACAATAAAACTTTACAACAGGTTTAGGAAGCGTGTTCCTATTTAAACATGTAAGGCCTCATGGGCTTTCATATTAATATGATTTGACACAAATTGGTTGAACAGACTGCTCAGCTAAGCACACCACTCCTTGCAGAGCTTTGCAGTCCTGGATAGAGCAGTTCCCATACCACAATGAGATATGCTGAGTAAGTATGCTTTCTGTGGCCCCTGTACAGAAAGTTTTCAGGATTGCTGCTGAGATCCTGAATTTCCTCAGCATTCGCAGAAGGTACATGTCTGGCTTTATTCACCTGAGATTGTGTGTTTACAGTCCAAGTCAGGTTTTCAGAGATGTTTGCTCCAAGGTATTTAAGGTTATTCACCCTCTCCATGGGGGGGGGGGGGGCCCTGTTGATCATGAGTGGAGAATAGGTCCACAGCTGTCTCTTCCTAAAGTCTACACTCAGTTCCTTGGTTTCTTGTTGTTGGAGATGAGGCCTAGAACCACCATATCAACAGCAAATTTCACAACAGAAGTGGAGCTGTGAGAGGACATGCAGTCGTATGTGTAGAGAGAGTATAGCAGGGACTCAGGACACAACCCTGTGGGCCTGGAGTTTGAGGTGAACTGGCCTACTCTCACTGCCTGTGAGAAAGTCATGGACCAAGCTGATGAGCTTTGATGAGTCTCTCAAAGACCTTCATAACCAACCAAGAGGAAAAATTTGTATCAACAGCATCTCATTGTCTTCAAAAATTCCTTAGGAGAAATAAAAGTAGACATAACTGAAACATAAGAAAGTTCTGCGAGAAAGGAGTCCAAAATGAAAATGGGCTGTAAGAAACATGGGATATCTCTTTAGTGTCTTGCTGTAATCTCTTTCCAGACACTATTATAAAAAAGTCTTATTGCTCAGATGTTACTCTTTCTATCTTTGATTACATTGGGGATTTTCACCTTTAATGATCAGGACAGTTGGAGGAGAAATGGGTGAGAAGGGAACAGGAAAGTATCTTTAGCTGGGACTCGAGCTCATGCTGTCTGAGGTGCAGTTGTGTCTTGAAGTTGATGTGCTACCCACAAGGCTATGGCTCTGACTGAGGTTACTCTAAGGCTAGGACATTAAGAGCCAATTCTTTTAAATATCTAATTTAAGTATCAGCTTTGTCTTCAATTTTATTTTATTGAGACAAAAACTCTAACATTCTCACAATGGTCTCCTTTGAAGCTTTAGAAGACACCTCATCATCATCATCATCACACATTGTACTCAGATTTTTCTCCTTAGAGATTCTGAATCTATTGCATTTGTCTCCTTTAAAGCTTTAGAAAAGATCTCAACTACATCACCACACACTGTGCTCAGATCTTTCTCCTAAAGACTCTGGTGGTCTCATATTTGTGTCTTCCAAAGTTTCAAACAAGATCTCAACAACATTACACACTGTACTTAAGACTTTTCTCCTACACTTAAGACTTAGGAGCTGCGACATTTCTATTCAACATTCATTCAAAAACTGAGGTGCATAAGCTCAGATCAATGAGGTCGATTAATCAGTTCCAAAAAGAAATACAAATTGCTAATTGAAAGAACAAGTTGATAAAAAGATTGAACCTAAGCTTTGGTAAATAATATAGCCTTAGAAGAAATATATGAGCAAATGTTTGTAGGCAGGAAAGGCATTGTAGGCATTTTTAAACAGGAAAGTGGGGGGAAAACTCTCCCAAAAGTACAAAAATGATTGAGAAAAAAAACAGTTGTTATGGACTGTATGTAAGCAAAGTCAATCAGTTTTAGTCCAATGCAATAACATTAACAAGCATTTTCGTAAAAATGACAGGAAGGCAACATGAGGATTATAACAGGTGGGAACCACAGATGTAGCAAGGGACTCGTTGAAGATGTATGTAAATAAACCTGCAAGCCGATCAGCGCAGGATCTCAGAAAATGAACAGAAATAGGCCTACCATCAGGGTCAGCTGCTTTTCTGATCTTCACTCGCTTCAGTGCCCTCCGATCCTCATCCTCCAAGACATCCTGCGCTGTATCTAATGATGACATAACCTGACAGATTCTGACGTGCTGATCGTACATCAGAATTTGAATTAGTTTCATATTTTTATTCTTTCATATAAACTTTATAGAAATATACTGTGCATTTTGTGAACAGTGCCTGTTTAAGAATTTGGTTCTAATGTCAGATTTGATCAGTTAATATAAATATAAAATATAAATCCCCTCAAAGCGCAGGGCCCGGTGCCACCACACCAGTTGCACCACCCTAAGGACAGCCCTGGACATAAGGGGTGAAGTGTGCTTCCACTTAAGAAGGATCAAAGCAACAATTTTACTATCTCGGGCTGTCAGATCAGGTCTAAGGGATACTCCAAAGAGGGCTAACAAGGGATCAGGGTCTATATTAGTGTTGAGAGCTTTATTAAATGCAGAGGCGGACAGTAACTAAGTACATTTACTTTTTGAGTATCTGTACTTTACTTGAGTATTATTTTTTGTGGGAAATTATGACTTCAACGTCACTACATTTAAAAGACAAATATTGTACTTTTCACTCCACTACATTTCTATCAAGGTCCTCGAAGTAGAAAGTCTTTACTACTGTATGTAGCAGCTTTGAAAGTCAGTGGGTGATTTTTTTCTTCTCTAAAACATGACTTTCTTTTTTTCAGACAGTTTATAAGTAAACACTCTAGTAGAGCTACATGAAGAGATTTCCCAGCATTTTTTGAACACTGACCAGTTGCAAATGTGATATTTATTTACAACAATTCAATAATAAGAAGTTAATATTGTGGTATATATTAGACACAATATTGTCTGATTTTGCTAAATTGTGTACGTGAAAATATTACCTATAAAGCCACAGAAGAACTGTTGTGCATCTCCTAATAAAACACAATAGGTGTTGGACTTGAAGCAGCACTGCACAGACCATTCTGTGTGTGACTTCAAAGTACAATAGATCCTCTGTAATAGTAACTCCTAGGTCGTGCTCCCAAGTATCTCTAAGAGTGTCAGTAGGGTCCACATTAATTTAATTTATTAAATTATAAATGACTGAGATTAAACGTTTATGGTTGATCAAGGAAAATCAAGGAAATTATCAATGTGCGTTTCAGGGGGACGATTAGGAAAGTGAGGGAACTGCTTCTGTATAAAGTTTTCTGATTAGGAAAAACTGAAATAAGGGATGACTGTGTAAATTATACTTTTTAGATAAAAAGGAGGAGGCAGCAAAGACTCCCTCTTCATAGAGGTCACTAATCTTGAGAAGGCCATTAGATGACCAAACACAAAATGCAGGGTCTGAACTGGATGGGGGGAAAAATAATTGTCAAAGATAGGCATGTGAATAGAACCTCTGTAGGGCCTTTCGCACCGCGGGAACCTTTTCATAGTACCAGAACTAATTGTGGAACTACCCACTTTTTGACACTTTCGCACTAAAAACTGGGAGCGATTTTAGTACCAGACTGCCTTTTTCGAGAACCAAATTAGCTCCTACTCCGGAGCAGGGTCTAACCAGCACAACTGGCACTACCCGTGACGTAAGTAGACCTTGATTGGCAAAACGCGTACGAAAACGCCTTCACCCGCCATGATTTAAAACACTGTGTGAACATACTGTAAACATTGTGCCAACTTATTTTGCAAGTATGGAGAACAGCAATAGATGGACGGACGCTGTAGTGCAGGCACTTGTAGCAAATGTAGCACTGCCAGTTGTCGTTGGAGATTCTTAGTCCTCCTTTCTGTTCTTTCAATCACTTTACATCGACATTCCATGTCCATTATTGTGAAACCCGCGAGACACAACAAAAACACAGCTCCGATCACAGCGTCCTCCATCCTCCTATTGTTAACGTTGTTCTTTGTTTCCGTTGTTGAACGCCGCGCACAAATGACGTCGCTGTTGACCGGCTTATGTCACTTCCTAGTACACACTGTCGGTGCGAATGCAACCCTTTAAATGGTACTGGGAAATAGTTCATGCAAAATCGTCCCAGTACTTTAGTACTGTACATTTAATTCTGGAACTAAAGTGGTGCGAAAGGCCCTTATGTAAGCCATACTGTTTCCTAAATTGCACCCAGATTTTGAGGGTATTATTGGCTACTGGATTATTTGAGACTTTGCTTAAAACGACTCTTGTGAATCAACAAATGATTCAGTTTTCACACCAAAATCAGTTCAGCTTCTTAGTTCAAGTTCTCAGTTCAGTCTGTATCAGTGAAGAATTAATGTGTGTGCATGTGCAAAGAACGTTTGTACTAGTCTGTAGCAACAATGAAATTGATGAGATGACTTGCGATTACTTGAGACGGCTTGCGATGACTTGAGACGACTTTAGATGACTTGTGATAATGAAATTAACAGCTGGGGCAGGACAGTGAGGAGATGTCGTCAGGATGGCAGGGTAATAAAAAAAAAAACTTAGCGTGGCCCAGGAAAAACTCAGGAACTTTCTAGAACAAAATGGCGCAGCTCAGCCACAGCACACACTGACTGTGTCTCAAAAGTGCTTCCCAAAAGCAAAACTGATCGTAAGCGATGGACAGTCTCGACAAAAATGCAAAATACTCAGAGAGTGGAAAAAATTAAACACTCTGTGAAAAACTCACTTCCAGTTCACACAGTATACACATTCTTGCGCACTTAAATGATGCACAGTTCATAAATGACTCTGGAAAGCAAATCTCTCAAAAGCGCTAACAGTTCTAATGACACAAAAACAACAGTGTTCAGAATGAAACTCATGTCTCCAGCAACTCTCTTGTGCTCTCAGCCAGTCTCTCATACCATTCTCTGTTCAATGACGCAATCAGCTGAACTTCTGCAACAACTCCGTCTCCAGTCTCACACGATGGCATTAATGTTCACTGAACTCGCAAAAATGCAAATTAACTGTGTATTACTATCTTCTTTCACAATTTCCGCTGCAAATTCTTTCATGATTTCCGCTGCAAAACTGTCGATCTCTCACACAACAATCATGGCGCATCTCTCTCGTAAAAAACTGCTCTCTTCTTCTCCCCAGACATCTTTGCATCTCCTGCGGACATGCCAAAAGTCCTTTTCTCAGGTGAACAGGACGATTTGGCACCCCCAGCCTGAGCTGTGGGCTCGCCACCTCTGGGCTCTCGACGGGAACCAGCAGATCTTTCCGAGAGTGTCCTAAATACTATATCACAGGCTATGCCTTTAAATGATCTGTCTTCTCCGCCTGGTGCACAACCAGCGGCAAAGACTCGACTTCCTGTGACATATCGGTGATATTGTCCTTCCTACAAGCACTGTTGGATAAGGGCCATTCCCCTTCCATGCTTAAGGTCTATGTGGTAGCTATAGCAGCTTTCCATGCTCCTGTGATGGAAATATTTTATGTAATGGCCTCAGAAGAAGTCAAAAGGGTGTGTTCAACATAGAACGTTCAGAAAAGTGCAGACTAAGAATGCTCAGATCAAAGACCGTGTCCCTATGATTAAATAATCTATACTTACCTAAAAAGTTCTTAAAACAGTAGAACTAACAGTCATATGACAAACCAATGACCAAATCAGTATAACCAATTACAGTGAAGAAGACTTGAGTGACATTGATTTTTACTCAACTACAAGGTATAAATGTTCATGCATCCTTCTGTTCAGAGAGTCTCTCTTGGTTGTTGTGACCAGTGGGCTCCTGGCCATGAATAAACTTTCATTCCTGCAAAGAGCAACTTGGGAGTGGTGTCTGGTATATGCTGCGCAGCTGAGGAATAGAAGTACTAAAGATTCTACGCTCAAAAGACCACCGCAAAGACAGTGATAGTGTTGGAAGACTGTAGAGCCTATAGCCGGACAGTCGGGGGGCAGGAACAACTTAGTTGTTCACTTTCTGAAGGGATCCAGGAGGCTCAATCCACCTCGGCCCCTCACCGTCCCTACATGTGATCTGCCCACAGTCCTGAGAGCCCTTAAGGATTCCCCCTCTGAACCTCTACAATCAGCAGACCTAAGAACCCTGTTGTTAAAAACCACTCTGCTACTGGCGTTAGCATTGGTTAAGCAAGCAGGTGACTTGAAGGCCCTCTCTATAAGCCCTGCCTGCCTTGAATTTGGGCCTAGCGACTCCAAGGTCGTCCTAAAGCCAAGGCATGGATATGTTCCTAAAGCGCTCTACACCCCATTTAGAGCACAGGTTATGCCTCTCTCTGCGCTTCCTCCTTCGGCGGAGAACCAGGAGCTGGACCTTCTCTGCCCTGTCAGGGCGCTGAGAATTTACATTGAGCGTTCTGCCCCGTTCAGGCAGTCGGAACATCTCTGAACAACTCTTTGTATGCTAAAGGTCTCCGGTCATGAAGCAGAGAATTTCTCGATGGTTAGTTGATGCTATTGCGCTAGCATACTCCTCCCTGGGTCTGCAGTGCCCCATAGGAGTAAGAGCCCACTCTACACGGGGCGAAGCCTGGTCTTGGGTGTGGTCTAGTGGTGTGTACATTATTCAAGGCTTAGCTGACCTCGTGAGTTCAGCCCTCTTGCCTCCTGCTGGGCTCACCCTGCTTATACTTGGTCCCTCTGAGCCTTTAGATGCTCAAGGCCAGTTCATTTGAGTTGTTCCTCTATCATAGCACGGCAGGATTGTACTGGTTCCCCATAAGCGTCTAGCGACGCAGTACGAGTGAAGTATCGATAGGGAACGTACTCGGTTACTAACATAACCTCGGTTCTCTGAGATACGGGATCGAGTACTGCGTTGCTAGCCATGCTATGATGCTGCACGACTCGAGTGTTGTCGCTTCAGTCAAATTTACCTGAGGATCCTATGGCGAAATGCCCACTTATATAGCCAGATGGCCCCGTCCATTCTGGCGGGCTCTGGCGTGCTTCATCACCATAGGCTCATTACCACACACTGTGCTCAGATCTTTCTCCTAAAGACTCTGGTGGTCTCATATTTGTCTCTTCCATCGTTTTAAACAAGATCTCAACAACATTACATACTGTACTTAGACTAAGTATGAATAGACATTTTTAACATTTCCGGGTTTTTCAGCAGCGGAAGTTGTCATAGTTGGGACTTCAAGAACAGTGAATGGGAGAAAACCACAAATATATTTTTTTGCATTCCCATTTGCTCAAATAGCAAAAGAAAAACTCCAGGATAGTGTTTTCATGACTTTCAAAAAAAAAAAAGGGAAAAAGAGAGAGACTGATAACAGCAGTCAGAAAAGAGAACAATGTCAAATTTACCATCCCATAGACACTGCATTAGAAACACCATTGCAGTAGAAACACCCTTGCAGTAGCGTAAACGATTTTTTTTTGTAATTTGATGCAAAGGTGATATAATACAAAGTATCGTGCAATAAATGTACATTCATTTAAAAAACAAATCTAAATATAAAAAACTTTTTTTTGTAGGAAGGAGGATTTACGAATCGATGCTGATGACCATTGAAAGGCGTCATCACAGTCTTGTGAAAAGGGTCCTTTATAGCTTCATATTTTTATTCTTTTTATATTTATTTTATATAAACTTTTTAGAAATATACTGTACATTTAGTGAACAGTGCCCGTTTAAGAATTTGGTTCTAATGTCAGGTTTGATCAGTTAATAACAATAGTAAAATAATCTGATCTTGTGTAGTACTCTTTTCTGGTGTTGTGTATTTAATAAACTGCATGCACGGAGAAGTGTGTCTCAAAACCACACATTTAGTACTGAACACATAACAGCTCGTATATTTTAATATGTATTGATATTAACCAAATTTTTCTTATTTGATCTATACCTGAGAATTGCATTACAGTTGCAAAATACCAATTTTACCTTTTTGTATCGTCATAGTAAAATAAACTAACTAACAAGCACATCACTTAATGCCTAATGCCACTCTACAAACCATATTCTCACAACAATATTACACATCATTTTGATTAAACACCACAACACACAAGCTTTTCTTTAATGCTTTTATTGATTTGAGGAGTGTTTCAGTATTGAGAAGAGATTAAAGTTGAGAACATTTTGTAAAGATAAGTTCAGAAAATGTCAATATAGTGCAGTCAAAGTTACTGTGGAGCAGGATGACTGCGAATGATCTCACAGGTCTATAGCACAAATATAGCCCATTGAGGTTGAACAGGCTATATCATTCCAGCAACGGTTAGCTGTAGGGTGGAAAATGAAGCAAGTTATTCTGATCATTATAGTGGTGTTAGAAAATGAGCCAATCTATGTTACTATTTGTTGTGAAATTTTAGGATGGTAAATATTAAAAAAATAAATAAAAATGCACTGCATTCTTACCGGAGAAGTTGACCTCTCCACAGTTCTCGACATTTCGGTTGTTAGGCTCATAAGAGCACCAGTAGGTGTAGTCATATGGAGTTCCATCACTCCACATCCACTGTCCTTCCTAAAATGCAAAGACAGTGATTATAGGAGTGCTCTTCTGTACTCAGACTCCATATAGAATGTCATTTAGTTAGGCTTTGAAGAAGTTAAACCATCTTCACTTCTGTCTTAACAAACAAATAAGTCTCTTTAGGCCACACAACTTAACTTACTTGTTCACCATCATGAACACCAAGCCAACAAAGTGTGGAAGAAGAAGGCAACAGACTCAGCAGAAGATCATTTTCTAGTTTATTGTGCACAGATGCGAGATTTGCATCCAGACCTAGACAGTTTCTCTAAAGAGAAACATATTTTTTATTATAAATAAAAAACATGAATATAAATTACTGCAAAAATGTAAATTACTTTTTAAACAGTAGTTTAAGACATTTTCAAACAAAATATGCTCTGAATAATTATTTGCTCAGTATTAGTTTTCTAAAAAGGAAAAAGTAAAAGGTAAAAGTTTTTCTTTAAAAATAATAAAAACACCTTGTTATAACTAACACTTTACCTCTGCTGTGATCCAGTTAACCGACTGAGAGAAGAACTTGTAGCATCGGACTCCAAAGTTTGTCCATCCATTGGGGCATTTTACAACGATATCAACTGCATCCAGTACATAAATGTTAGTCTTGTAATATTAACATAATTTATTGTATTATGCAAATACTGGTCAATAGAATACTGTATAGTTCCTGCTAATCCTCTCCATAAAGTTACAAAATGACAAAGGTTTGGCAGAACAACCTTTTAAAATGGCATAAAGAGAGGGTTTATACAAATAAATGTCTTGGTTACCATCTGCATTCCCCATGGAGAACACAATGAAAAGAAGCAGCAGACTTCTTAGCATTGTCATGATGAACCTGAAAATTAATAAGCAGCAAAAGTCAATTGTCTGCATTCATATTCTGCACACACTGTATTCTCAATGTATTTTAAAGACATTAAGTTGTTCAGTAGGTTTCTGTGCTAAAACTCACCTTGGTTTTCAGCTTGTTGCTTTCAGAATCTCAGAGCAAGATTTTGTGAAGTTCCAGAAAGAGCCCTGCTTTTATACTTTACTCAGTGTCAACTCTGCCTAAGTCATGAGGATGACACAGGATGTGATTGTTTAATCTGTGGATTTTTGTACACATACAATAAAATTCAAATGTGAGAGAATGGGTTAAGATGAACCTGTCTAAAAATACAATATCAGCTTAACTAAATATTTATTTTTAATAAGTATTTGAAATGAATATAGTTAAGTCAAATATAAGGGAAATGTCTCCCTCTAAGATCATTTGAAGGACAAGGAGACAAAGAAGTTATTTTCTTCTATATAATCTTTTTAGAAACATTCAGTGCTTTTTATGAACAGTTGGTATTTAAGACTTTTGTTCTAATGTCAGGCTTGCTCTAGAAAGATAAATATATTTTTTCTTACTTTGCTATTTTCACACTCATCTGATGACATGTGTGCTGACAAAATTAAATAAAAAGTAACATATAAAATAGGTATTCACATACAATGACTTGCTGCTTAACCACTGAAGCACTGGGGAAATTAGCTAGCTATAGCCATAACTATTTCCCGAAACCACAACACGTTTAAATCACATTGCCGTAAAACGTAAATAGAAAGCATTCTGTTTATTTCACTTACTGTGTACAAATATTCTCACTCTTCACTTTTTTTAATGTGTTTATCAGGACACTTTTAAATGAATGAAAAAATGTTTTTAAAAACAAATCTTAACCTAATTGTTGTGAGAAAGTAAAATTTGCATTAAATTAGTTTTAAAGCAAGTTTAAGTGTGTTTCTGCTGTTTTTTTTATCCTGACTGACAGCTTTTGTCTGTTGCCACATTACTTTATGTAAAAAAAATTTTTTAAAAAGTTTTTTTTTACATAAAAAAGAAAGAAAGTCATGTCAACAGGGGTTTTCGGGGCACCAGAACATGTCAGGGGAGGTGTGCGCAGAGTTGTTAAAAATTAATTATAGTGGAAATAATCATTTAAAAAGCTAAAAGAAGTTATGTAAAGCAGTTATGCTTTTGATCCTCTGTTTGCGATTAAAAAAATTAAATCCGTTAAACTCCTTGAATGTTTTCAGAGTAATGAGCCAGTAAGCAAATGGCAGCGAGAATAGTAACTATGGAGGACGAAACCTGCAAAAACAATAAATAAATAAATACACAAATAAATAAATAAATAAATATGCAAATAAATAAATAAATGTCTGTATAAATACACAAATTCTTGTTTAAATACATATAGAAATAATTAAACATGTGATTAAAGTAGGCAAATAAATAAAATAAATTGGTGGACAAATGGAAAATGTTTAAGGAAATGCTAAACTCATCCTATTTATTTTCCTTTGATCACTCATTTATTTCTGAATGTAGTTCCACATTTATTTTTCCTCTGCTCAACATGCTAATGAGAGGGTGTCAACCATGGACTTGGTCGGGTCTTGTGATAGCTGGGGGCGTGGCTTTCCCGCTGACAGGAAATGCATGGTGTTAATCCAGTATGGCCAACGTAAAGTCACTTTTTCCGTTTAACAGAGCAAGATACATAAAAAACTGAGCTATACTGTCCGTACAGTATCTGTGACTTTACAAACGACCCAAAGAATTGGCCAGTGTCATTTCCTGACGTCATTCTTTGTAACCCGATTGAGTCTCCAGCTAGAGACAACTGTAATATCAGTATCCCATGGTCATCGTGAGATGACTGGTATGAAGTGGTTTAATCGAGGAACAGACCGTTTTTCCCATTGGTTATCAGAACAGAAAATACAGGCGACAAAAATATGTTTATTAAGCAAATAACGATTCAGTATTGCAATTAAGAGCTATGGAAGCATTAATATTTTACATTGGCCACTTAAAATCTTTTATGACTAAAAGATCATAGCGCTCAAGCGCGTCACACACTATCCGCCTACTCTTGCATAATTGACACCCTCTCATTAGCATGTTGCGCAGAGGAAAAAAAAAATGTGGAACTACATTCAGAAATAAATGAAAAATAGTTAGGATGAGTTTAGCATTTCCTTAAACATTTTCCATTTGCCCACCAATTTATATTATTTATTTGCCTACTTTCATCACATGTATAATTATTTATTTATGTATTTAAACAAGAATACGTGTATTTATGCACACATTTATTTATTTATTTGTGTATTTATTTATTGTTTTTGCAGGTTTGGTCCTCCATACGTAACACATATTTCAGTAAATTATTCATTTCAGCATTTATTTTTGCCTTTGTGTAAGCTGTGTCAAAGGGAGGCTCAATGTCTTTGACTTTAAAAACCTCTGCATTAAAACAAAACAAGGGTGAGTAAATATAATGACTGCATTTTTATTTTTGGAAGAATTACCCGTTTAAGTTTACATTAACAAACTATTTTAAAAAGTCTGTTATGCCTGCATTTGAACCCAAGTCTCCCAAAATGTTGCTAAAGAATAATTAATTTTTTCGATTAGGTTGGTATTCGATTTTCATGTACGCTAAAGGAAAATTATATAAACTATCTGATGAAAAACGTCTCGGGTTACTTATGTAACCATGGTTCCCTGAGTAGGGAACGAGACACTGCGTCCTCTAGGTCGCTATGGGGAACGCCTCGTCGTGCAGAAGCCTGTGTTATGGCCGCATCATCCAGAACGTATGAAGCCGAAACCCGGTTTTTACTTACCTTCTGGACATATCTCGACGAGTGAAATAAACAATGCAAGTCGAGCACCCGGTTTCTGAACCCAGCAGCGGGGGTGCCCACCGAGGACCTACCCTAGAAAAAGGGACAGAAACACACAGGTCCCAGGTGAAGTGAAATATATTCCATAAAACTATATTATATAGGTTATACATGAACAGGAAACATTAAAAAACATGATAAATAATACTGTTAATATAAAAAAGATATAATCTAAAAACATCTCTCTCTTCTGAGGTGTGGTCTGTTTGTTCGATACAAGGAAACAGATCTGATAAAAGTAGTTCACAGCAAGACCCACATAACTTTATTTATGCTAGCAGTGGTCCATAACAATTATGGATAATTGAGATAATAGTATTTGTTAAAGTCAACATTTATAGACAGTTGAAATGTTTCGGTATTTTGCCAAATGTTTTGGCACGCAAAGTTTCTGTTCTTCTATGACAGAGGTTTGCTCGATAAAAGCTTTTTGCAAGTGTTATCTGAATGCAGTGGTGGACGAAGTACACAAATCAAGCACTTGAGTAAAAGTACAGATCCGTATGATAAAACATTACTCCAGTAAAAGTAAAAGTACTCCGTTTTCAATTTTACTCGAGTGAAAGTACAAAAGTACTTGATTTTTTATGTACTTAAGTACCGATAGATGAATGTTTATATAGGCTACTTTTATCATTTAATTTTATATTAGCATATATTTTTTTATAATCATACTGCTCAAAATACCTGGGATTTTCCCAAAATAACCAATAAGGAAATAATGAATATAATAAGGAAAATATAATTAGATTTTCATAATGATTTTTTTTCTTCTCAAACCTTGTCTGTGGTGTAAAACACCTCTAGCCAAATGCCCCCAGAGGGCATCACTTCCCACTTTGAAAATTACTGTAGATACCATGTTCTGAACATCACATTCTTTCTTTTTCCCCCAGATGTAATCTATCTAGGTGGTTGAATAAAAATATCCTGACTTTATTTTTTTTTTAATTACCTAAATTTAGCACCAGCAAGCTCCTTAGCTAGACAATTAGCATCAGCTAACATTATTGACTCAGCATGGTTATGAATAAACATTTATATTTGTCTACTCGGCTAGTTGATCCAGATACATAGTAACTTAAGCTATGTGTGCTGACAAGTGATGTTTTATTAACAAGTTTCGGGAGGAGCGCGCTATAAAAACAGACGTCACATAGATCACATAGGGGTAAATGCGTAGCATTTTAGTAAAACTGCTAACGTTACAGCAGCGGTCAGTTATAATAATTTATCCTAAAATTCGACATTAGTAACTTACTTTTAAC
Organism: Sinocyclocheilus grahami; assembly: GCF_001515645.1. Lineage (NCBI taxonomy): Eukaryota > Metazoa > Chordata > Actinopteri > Cypriniformes > Cyprinidae > Sinocyclocheilus > Sinocyclocheilus grahami. Next base: position 2,792,742 of record NW_015505207.1, on the reverse strand, counting down.
AGCATCAGACAAGATCTCACAAGATCTCCCGGTTCTTACTTGTGAATTCAGTTCACTGAAGACTCGCTCTAAACGGATCATTTGAATCTGAGTTGTCGACTCGAGAACAGCTGCAATCGGATCATTCCAATTTGTGAATGAATCGTTTGGTGCGATTTGCGAACCGATTTAAAAGGTTAATTGAAAAGAATCAGTTCGTTCTTGAATCAGACACCGCTTCTGCGTCTCGGAGCACGTGATATATTATAAGGAGTAACGATAAGTTTTATGAAATGTAGTGAAGTAAAACGTACGATCTTATGCTTTGGAATGTAGTGAAGTAAAAGTAAAAGTTACTCAAAATAAAACTACTCCAGTAAAGTACAGATACTTGAAAACTGTACTTAAGTACAGTAACGAAGTAAAACCAAGTCTCCCTATTATAAGTGCTTCTGCAAATTAGGAAAGTAATGATTTTTGGCGTTTACTGTCAAAGAATGCAATAAGTCATATACTATAACTGATTTAAAGTTTCTTCATAATAATTCTTCATAATTTAGCTTCTTTATAATAACTGTATTATAGGTATATTATATTGCATATAATTTTCAATTCTTGGGTGTGGCTCACACGGTTAATATACAATTAAAAGTATACAATTTGATCATAATGTTTATTACTTGATATGGCATGCATTAGATATAGGATTTTTTTGATGCAAACTAGTGTCCACCTTTGGTACATAAACCTGAACCAAAGAAATTACAGTTTTTTTTCAATTGCTAACAAGCGTTTACCAATACTTAAAGTACTTTTTCTAAACTCTTAACACAGCAACTCACCTACATCACACAAATAGCCAAATAGTTCATTTTCTGGCCAAAACCACATTTTGCTAAATAAATACAAACTCCATATTTCAAAATGCTGAATACCTTTTTCTGCACATACTAACTCTATCAAAACACAGCAAACCTGATTCAAAATCGAGTCATTCGGTCAAAACATTAGCACTATTATTCTATCCAATAGGAACATATAGTCAGTCATGGCGCATAGACTGTCAAAAATGATAACAGTTATTGGCATTACAAAAATTGCATTACTTGTCATGTTTCAGTTTGACCTGTATAGGACATACAATATGAGATACATTTCAATAATAATAATAATAATTCAGTTAGCTGAACGCTGCATGAAGGAGTCATCAATACTTTATGAAATGTAAAAGAAAAGTGACAGAATTGCTGAAGTAAAGGCTTTATTGGCAAAATGAAATTGCTGTCAGTGAAAAAAAAATACACCCCTTTGCCTTTTGCCCACTACCTCTCCTCCTTTGTCAGAAAGTCAGAAAGAGCTTTATTACCAAGTATGTTCACACACACAAGGAAATTGACTTGGAGACAGGAGCGTCCAGTGCAGAAGAAAGTATGGACATAGTGCAAACATACATGATAGTGCAGATATACATAGGAATTATAACACTTCTGTAATATAAGAAAAACAGAGAAGTAAATAATGCACTATATACAGAAGTAAAAATATAGAGGAAAAAAAACCCATAATTGTTTAAATCAATGTACTGATATGTTATTTACAAGTGTGCAGATATGTTATTTACAAATGTCTAGTATACAAATGTACAATTTTCGGATTCTATCATATGTATAAATGCGTCAGTTGTGATGGACGATGTATATGAATGTTTTAATTGTTCATGCTGAATATAGCCTGCAAAAACAGAAACACGCTGCAAAAACTCACAGACCACATCGGAAATGTTTAAGGGAACCGCAATAAGTGATAAACTTGGCTGGGACATGCTTATTAATATTTGCTCTGAAAGGTGAGATTTTTGTTTATTTTAACATCGTGAGCATATGATTCCTTATGCGCTTTTTTTGTGTGGATATTATTAGCCTAAATATGCTGCTGAATACACAATTACTGTAACTGTGAATGTATGTAAGCATGGCTGCTTTTACAGCTTTAAAAATTAACCTTGGTTTTACAATTAAAATAAATAAATACATAGCATATATATATATATAATGAAAATAAATACAAATAAAAATGGTTAGGCCTGCTATAGATAGATTGACCACACTAACCATAGTTTGACCATGGTATTTGTACAACTGTGGGTATACAAATGGTAATCAATACCAAAAAAAAAAAAAAAAAAGCAATATTGGGTTCCCTGTTGTGGTCTATGCTACTTGCAGCGCGTTTTTGTGTTTGGTTGTGTTGCGAGTATTTGCAGTACATGTGCTGTCAAACTGATGAAGATGCTTTCTTAATTTGCTGGTGCTTTTTGTATATGCATGTGTTTCCTTAAAGGGATAGTTCACCCAAAAATGAAAATTCTGTCATCATTTACTCACCCTCATGTCGTACCTGTATGAGTTGCTTTCTTATGTTGAACACAAAAGAAGATATTTTGAAGATTGCTGGTAATCAAACAGTTGGTGGTTGCCATTGACTTCCATAGCAGGAAAAAAAAATACTATGGAAGTCAATGGCAACCACCAACTGTTTGATTACCAGCAATCTTCAAAATATCTTCTTTTGTGTTCAACATAAGAAAGCAACTCATACAGGTTTGGAACGACATGAGGGTGAGTAAATGATGACAGAATTTAAATTTTTGGGTGAACTATCCCTTTAAGTTGCAGCGTGTTGAGCTCTCTGTAATTATTGACTTCACTGGATTACCAAGAACTTAAATAGTCAGCTACTATTTGTAGTCAAATAGAGGGGTGATGGCATGTTTTTAACCCATGGCAATGGTGCATTTTTGGCGAGTTTTTGTAGTGCAAAAAGCACCATAGCAGTTGTGAGGAGATTATTAGGGACCCAAGCACGCAATGCTATTCATATGATCTGTAAGCCTGTCGCAAAACTGTTAATGATCCAATCTTTGCATGCTGACACATTTTCAAATATTTGAAAACTGAATTGAAAACTTTAAATGTTGTCTTTAACAAACAATATTATCTCCATTATCAATGAATGTCATGGATCGCTGCTAGAATAAATGTTTTCTTGTTGGTTTTCCTGTGAACACCTTTTCTCAGATCTGTTTTCTTTTATTGTGCACACCACACCCCCGAACAGAGCTGTTTTTAAATTATATCTTTTTGATATTTACAGTTTTTAGTATGCCTATTTATGTATCCTGCTCATGTGCTACATAACAGCTATGGAATACAATATAATTTCCACACGGCACAGCTCTTCAAAGAGTGTGAGTTCACATCATCATTTTAAATTTTTTTTGCTCTTACTGTCTTACCAATGTCATTCACATTCTCCACTACCACCTTTAATAACAGGTTTTAATAACGTCAGATAGTTTAGATAATGTGCCTTAAGCTTGCAGGAAAATACAATACCAACCTAACGTGCACAAGAAATTATTCTTTGGCAACATTTTGGGGACCTGGGTTCAAATCCAGACATAATATACTTTTTAATATAGATTGTTAATGTAAACTTAAAGGTAAGTCTCCCCAAAAAAAGAGCGTTTAGGCATTGTTTACGCACCCTGGTGTTGTTCTAAAGCTATATGGCCTTCTTTCTTTAAGGTGAACTATTTCTTTATCTTTAACACATGACATCAGAAACGTTTTTGTTTCTTAAAACATATGTAATATTTTTATTAATGCATATTTTACTTTTTCACAACAATTAGTTTAAGATCAGTGCCACAGAATTTTTTTTTCATATAAAGATGTCAGTAACACATTACATTAAGGTACCAATAAGTCACTTTACATTAAGGTTTAATAAGTCATTTATTAACACCTTTATAAACCTGTTATAAATAACGGGTTCATAAAGGTGTTAATAAATGACTAATAACTAATTTACAAATGCATTATAAATCATTGATAAGCAGTTACAAATGCATGAATAAAGAGGGTGATTTTAATGCCTGCCAAATAGTGAGCCATTTTTAACTCACATGTTATAAATGCTTAATAAATATATTTATTAATGCTTATTTCACAAAAAAACAGATCCCTGATTTATTTCATGATGCAGCAAAAATGTACTATTATAGCAAGACTGAAGGGTGTTGTATTTATGGTTTTCTCATTTATATCTCATGACTTGTGTCTCTTTTCTTAATGTTTCTTACCAGAATCTACTCTGTACCTTACCCATGATTCTCCGCAAAAGTTCATGATGCCTATCCACAGCAATGATTAGAAACTGATATCTTCTTTTTATCAAGTGTTCACTTTACATTAAGGCTCACTTTCACAGGTTAATGATGTTTATAACGCATTAATAAATGCGTATTTTGCTGATGACCATTGAAAGGCATCATCACAGTCTTGTGAAAAGGGTCCTTTATAGTTTCATATTTTTATTCTTTTTATATTTCTTTCATATAAACTTTTTAGAAATATACTGTACATTTCTTGAACAGCGCCCATTTAAGAATTTGGTTCTAATGTCAGGTTTGATCAGTTAATAACAATAGTAAAATAATCTTGTGTAGTTCTCTTTTCTGGTGTTGTGTATTTAAGAAACTGCATGCACAGAGAGGTGTGTCTCAAAACCATACATTTAATACTGAACACATAACAGCTCGTATATTTTAATATGTATTGATATTAACCAAATTGTTCTTATTTTATCTATACCTGAGAATTGCATTACAGTTGCAAAATACCAATTTTCTATTTGTATCTTCATAGTAAAACAAACCAACTAACAAGCACATCACTTAATGCCTAATGCCACTCTATAAACCATATTCTCACAACAATATTACATTTACATTTACATTTAGTCATTTAGCAGACGCTTTTATCCAAAGCGACTTACAAATGAGGACAATAAAAGCAGTCAAAACTAACAAAAGAGCAACAATATATAAGTGCAAATGACAAGTCTTGGTTAGCCTAACGCAGTACACGTAGCAAGGTGTATACAGTATATATATATATATATACATATATATATACATACATATATATTATACACACACACACACACACACACAAACAAAGAAAAAGAAGTAGTTAGAATAGAAAAAATAGAAAGCTAGTGTTTTTTTTTTTTTGTTTTTTTTTTTAAATAAAGAACAAAAAAATGAAAAAGATAAATATAGATAAAGTAGAATTATAATAGAATAGAAAGTGTTAGAGTTAGAGGGTCAAATAAAGGTGGAACAGATGTGTTTTTA
>NW_015505207.1:2785831-2786634 GCF_001515645.1 Sinocyclocheilus grahami | reverse complement strand
AGCTTCTAGAGGGCACATAACTCTGAAGTAATGAATTTAGGTAAGTGGGTGCAGAGCCAGTGGTGGTTTTGTAGGCAAACATTAATGCCTTGAATTTAATGCGAGCAGCTACTGGTAGCCAGAGCAAATTGATGAACAGAGGTGTGACATGTGTTCTTTTCGGCTCATTAAAGATAAATCTTGCAGCGGCATTTTGGATTAATTGTAGAGGTTTGATAGAAGTGGCTGGAAGACCTGCCAAGAGAGCATTGCAATAGTCCAGCCTGGATAGAACAAGAGCTTGAACAAGGAGTTGTGTTGCATGTTCTGAAAGAAAGGACCTGATCTTCCTAATGTTGTATAAAGCAAATCTGCAGGACCGGCCAGTTTTAGCAATGTGGTCTGAGAAATTCAGCTTATCATCAATCACAACTCCAAGGTTTCTACCTGTTTTTGAAGGAGTTATGTTTGATGACCCTAACTGGATGGTGAAATTCTGATAAAGTGATGGGTTTGTTGAAACCACAAGCAGTTCTGTCTTAGCCAGGTTGAGTTGAAGGTGATGGTCCGTCATCCAACAAGAAATGTCTGTTAGACATGCTGAGATGCGAGCAGCTATCGTCGGATCATCAGGATGGAATGAGAGGTAGAGTTGAGTGTCATCAGCATAGCAGTGATATGAAAAGCCATGTTTCTGAATGACAGAACCTAGTGATGCCATGTAGACAGAGAAGAGAAGTGGTCCAAGTACTGAGCCCTGAGGCACCCCAGTAGCTAGATGTTGCGACTTGGACACCTCACCTCTCCAAGATACCTTGAAGGAC
>NW_015505207.1:2690583-2785751 GCF_001515645.1 Sinocyclocheilus grahami | reverse complement strand
ACAAATATAGCCCATTGAGGTTGAACAGGCTATATCATTCCAGCAACGGTTAGCTGTAGGGTGGAAAATGAAGCAAGTTATTCTGATCATTATAGTGGTGTTAGAAAATGAGCCAATCTATGTTACTATTTGTTGTGAAATTTTAGGATGGTAAATATTAAAAAAATAAATAAAAATGCACTGCATTCTTACCGGAGAAGTTGACCTCTCCACAGTTCTCGACATTTCGGTTGTTAGGCTCATAAGAGCACCAGTAGGTGTAGTCATGTGGAGTTCCATCACTCCACATTCACTGTCCTTCCTAAAATGCAAAGACAGTGATTATAGGAGTGCTCTTCTGTACTCAGACTCCATATAGAATGTCATTTAGTTAGGCTTTGAAGAAGTTAAACCATCTTCACTTCTGTCTCAACAAACAAATAAGTCTCTTTAGGCCACACAACTTAACTTACTTGTTCACCATCATGAACACCAAGCCAACAAAGTGTGGAAGAAGAAGGCAACAGACTCAGCAGAAGATCATTTTCTAGTTTATTGTGCACAGATGCGAGATTTGCATCCAGACCTAGACAGTTTCTCTAAAGAGAAACATTTTTTTTATTATAAATAAAAAACATGAATATAAATTACTGCAAAAATGTAAATTACTTTTTAAACAACAGTTTAAGTCATTTTCAAACAAAATATGCTCTGAATAATTATTTGCTCAGTATTAGTTTTCTAAAAAGGAAAAGGTAAAAGTTTTTCTTTAAAAATAATAAAAACACCTTGTTATAACTAACACTTTATCTCTGCTGTGATCCAGTTAACCGACTGAGAGAAGAACTTGTAGCATTGGACTCCAAAGTTTGTCCATCCATAGGGGCATTTTACAACGATATCAACTGCATCCAGTACATAAATGTTAGTCTTGTAATATTAACATAATTTCTTGTATTATGCAAATACTGGTCAATAGAATACTGTATAGTTCCTGCTAATCTTCTCCATAAAGTTACAAAATGCCAAAGGTTTAGCAGAACAACCTTTTAAAATGGCATAAAGAGAGGGTTTATACAAATAAATGTCTTGGTTACCATCTGCATTCCCCATGGAGAACACAATGAAAAGAAGCAGCAGACTTCTTAGCATTGTCATGATGAACCTGAAAATTAATAAGCAGCAAAAGTCAATTGTCTGCATTCATATTCTGCACACACTGTATTCTCAATGTATTTTAAAGACATTAAGTTGTTCAGTAGGTTTCTGTGCTAAAACTCACCTTGGTTTTCAGCTTGTTGCTTTCAGAATCTCAGAGCAAGATTTTGTGAAGTTCCAGAAAGAGCCCTGCTTTTATACTTTACTCAGTGTCAACTCTGCCTAAGTCATGAGGATGACACAGGATGTGATTGTTTAATCTGTGGACTTTTGTACACATACAATCAAATTCAAATGTGAGAGAATGGGTTAAGATGAACCTGTCTAAAAATACAATATCAGCTTAACTAAATATTTATTTTTAATAAGTATTTGAAATTAATATAGTTAAGTTAAATATAAGAAAAATTTCTCCCTCTAAGATCATTTGAAGGACAAGGAGACAAAGAAGTCATTTTCTTCTATATAATCTTTTTAGAAACATTCAGTGCTTTTTATGAACAGTTGGTATTTAAGACTTTTGTTCTAATGTCAGGCTTGATCTAGAAAGATCAAGATCTTTTTTTTTTACTTTGCTATTTTCACACTCATCTGATGACATGTGTGCTGACAAAATTAAATAAAAAGTCAAATATAAAATAGGTATTCACATACAATGACTTGCTGCTTAACCACTGAAGCACTGGGGAAATTAGCTAGCTAGCTATAACTATTTCCCGAAACCACAACCTGATCTATACGCATGCGTATTAACTTCATCAGTCAAGGTGACTGATTATTATCTTACACTTTTTCATATCGTTAGTTTTGTAGTTATAATCATGAGAGAGCTAAATCACAAAAGATTTTAAGTGGCCAAAGTAAAATATTAATGCTTACATAGCTCTTAATTGCAATACTGAACCGTTATTTGCTTAATAAACATACTTTTGTCGCCTGTATATTCTGTTCTGATCACTAATGGGAAAAAACTGTCTGTTCCTCGATTAAACCACTTCATACCAGTCATCTCACGATGACCATGGGATACTGATATTACAGCTGTCTCTAGCTGGAGACTCAATCGGGTTACAAAAAATGACATCAGGAAACGATACTGGCCATTTCTTGTGGAGGACGAAGCCTGCAAAAACAATAAATAAATAAATACACAAATAAATAAATAAATATGCAAATAAATAAATAAATGCGTGTATAAATACACAAAGTTTTGTTTAAATACATATAAAAATAATAAAACATGTGATTAAAGTAGGCAAATAAATAAAATAAATTGGTGGCCAAATGGAAAATATTTAAGGAAATGCTAAACTCATCCTATTTATTGTCCTTTGATCACTCATTTATTTCTGAATGTAGTTCCACATTTATATTTCCTCTGCGCAAAGGTTAGTCCATATTTGACCCAAAGTTGGGTTAAAACAACCCAGCATTTTTTAGAGTGTAGGATGGTTTTACCTGCTCATTGTTTAGGTACGTGTAAGATCATTTTTATGGCCATTAAACAGTCTTCTACAACCAAGTCGATCTGCAATCTCTCTCTCTTTACGGCGGGAGAACCAAATTAGTGACATACACAAGGGTACATCTCAGTTGATTCTCAATTTATTATTGTACAAACAGAGGCTCATATACATCCTTGAGAACTGGTATGAAGTGGTTTAATCGAGGAACAGACCATTTTTCCCCATTAGTTATCAGAACAGAAAATACAGGCGACAAAAGTATGTTCATTAAGCAAATAACGGTTCAGTATTGCAATTAAGAGCTATGTAAGCATTAATATTTTACATTGGCCACTTAAAATCTTTTATGATTTAGCTCTCTCATGATTATAACTACAAAACTAACGATATGAAAAAGTGTAAGATAATAATCAGTCACTGATTAATTATTTATTTATGTATTTAAACAAGAATACGTGTATTTATGCACACATTTATTTATTTATTTATTTGTGTATTTATTTATTTATTGTTTTTGCAGGTTTCGTCCTCCATCATTTCTTAGGGTCGTTTGTAAAGTCACAGATACTGTACGGACATTACAGCTCAGTTTTTTATGTATCTTGCTCTGTTAAATGGAAAAAGTGACTTTATGTAGGCCATACTGGATTTACACCATGCATTTCCTGTCAGCTTGAAAGCCGCGCCCCCAGCTATGATATGACCCCGACCAAGTCCATGGTTGACACCCTCTCATTAGCATGTTGTGCAGAGGAAAAATATAATAGGTGCAAAATATTCTCAGGCAGAGCACCACTTGCCCTTAGCCTGAAAATAAAGAAATACGCTGCAAATAAAATTATTTATTTGTTTGTGTTGTGCGTATTTCCACCACATGTGCTGTCAAACTGATGAAGATGTTTTCTTGATTTGCTGGTGCTTTTTTTATTTGCATGTGTTTTCTGAAGTTGAAGCGCGTTGAGCTCTCTCGGCCACCATACTTTTGTTCATCTATATCTGCTTATATGTTAATTTGTGACATAATGAATACTATTTCCAGCCCAGGTCCGAGTTTCCATTCAATTTCAGGTAAGAATACTATCTCAGCAGTCATTCATGAGCAGCACTATCCATTTCTAGCACACCTTAAGATTTTAAAATCTCACAGTGTATATTACAGTCTTAGGGCTTGTGTCATTTATTTATCAATTCATCATCATGATTTTTAGTAGTATAACAGCACACCGTCTGTGTATATTAACACCACTTCTTGTTTGCTTGTTTGCTTGTTTGCTTTTGGAATCTGATAGAACGTTTGGACACAGAAAAAGTGACACGTGATGTCAGGCCTAACAAGCACAGGTGGTGGTGTAATTAATAACTAATGGATTCAAGAGCATGATAACATATTTCTGAAAGTTAAAGGGATAGTTCACCCAAAAATGAAAATTTGATGTTTATCTGCTTACCCCCAGGGCATCCAAGATGTAGGTGACTTTGTTTCTTCAGTAGAACACAAACGAAGATTTTTAACTCAAACTGTTGCAGTCTGTCAGTCATATAATGGAAGTGAATGGGAAAAAACATACACAAACAAAACCAAATTAAACCCTGTGGCTCGTGACGATACATTGATGTGTAAAAACATGAAACGATCGGTCTGTGCAAGAAACTGAACAGTATTTATATAGTTTTTTACCTCTGATTCACCGCAATGTCTGAACTGTCCTGAGAGCGTTCGCGGACTTATAAGTGCATTACCGCCACCTATCTCTCAAATGGACCATAGACACTCCTAATTGAGATTGTAGATAGAGTGTCCGATCGTTTCGTGTCTTTACACATAAATGTATCGTCACGAGCCGCAGGGTTTAATTTGGTTTTGTTTGTGTATGTTTTTTTTTACTCTCAAAGCCGTGATTCCCATTATATGACTGACAGACTGCAACAGTTTGAGTTAAAAATCTTTGTTTGTGTTCTACTGAAGAAACAAAGTCACCTACATTTTGGATGCCCTGGGGGTAAGCAGATAAACATCAAATGTTAATTTTTGGGTGAACTATCCCTTTAAGTGTCTTTCAGACCCAAAATAAGCAAGGTAACATGACAAGGAACCCAAACTCTACCAGACAGGTGTGTTGACAACTTTACTTAAAAAAAAACCCTCTTTGTTTCAACTTAAAAAAGGTGTTAGTGCTACCTTAAAATTTTGAATGTAGTTACCTCAAATATCCAAGTTGTCATATAGCACAGCTTAACATTTCAAGTTGACTAAACTTTATTTTTTTTACAGTGTAGGAATGCAATTGTAAAAAATATTGACTCTCTTAATCAAGCGGTTCAAGTCAATAATAATAATAATAATATTTTACATAGCTTATTTCACGTTTGAAATAACATATTTGCTGAACATATTTACAGTTTCTTATTTATTCAGTTTATATAGAGATCTATGTTTTGGGTGAATATTTTGGTGGGGCTCTGCCCTTACAGTCGAGCCGCGCCTGATCTGGACCTTGTCATTGGCCTATCACACGGAAGCCTGTTTATGCCTCAAAGTAAAAATTAAAGAAGGTTACATTGTGAACTGTGATATATGAAGTTTCAGTTGTAAAATATTCCTTTTTGTTGATTTATTTACTAGTTTGAGGTGGAAATAGGTTTAGATGTAAGATAAATTTAGGTTTTAAAACTCAACATCAACTCTCTGCACTGGTATTTATAATCTTCAAGATGATTGGCACCGCAGTAACATCTAGGGTCTCTGAAACATCACAATATTATAATTGGTTCTAAAGGTTATCTAGTTGTTCAGTTTCCCTAAGGAAACATAAAAGACCTGCTTTTAACTGGATTAAGCACTGACATGGTATCCTATGTGGGGACATGATGAAGAAACAAACGACAAACCTTTCTACAGCACAAAAATCTGTTTTGTCCTTTTGCTGTCTTTAAATGATTGTCACACATACCCACAACACTTTAAATGACAGAATTTACATTTAGTACACTGATGAAAGCAAACGTATAAGTCCCCTGAGTCACTTTAACAAATAGTGTAGCTGGAAACATTTTATGTATAGCTGGACTGCTGAAAAAAAGGTGGTCAAATCAATCAAGGTTTTCCTTGACAGGATGTCAACAATGGATCCTTCAGACAGCTTTCTAAAAATAATAGCATTTCTCTTCACTTACTGATAATATGTAACATGTGTTTTATAGAATTGTTAGCTAGCCTGTTTGTCAGCTATTTATAACAAAGATGAAACTATGACAGGATCAACATATTTACAACAGAAACTAACTGCAAACTACTGTCAAGGTTCTGTCACTTCGGTCTAGTGTAATTCATAGTTTTGTGACAGAGCCCTGACACTCGCGTCATGTCATTGTTTTCATGTGAGCGTGCGGCTTCGAGTGTGCTCGAGCCGTGCGCTCTCGTCTGCGTGTACTGTTTCATGTTGGAGCGTGGTGTTCAGATCCCGGCACTCATGTCTTGAGTTTCGGTTTCGTGTCGGGGTCCGGACACTCGCGCTCCATGTTCTGTCTGTTGTGGGAGCGTGCGGTCTCGAGTTCGCTCGGCCGTGCGCTCTTCTGTCCACGTGTGTTGTGTTTTGTGTAGCACGCCGTTTGTGTTCAGCCGCATGCTTTTCTTGCTGTCTTGTGTGAACACGAGGCTTATGAGTTTTCTCATTAGCTGTGTTCGTGTCTTTTGTTCTAGCACATGGCTTGTGATTTGTTTTGCTGACCATGTGCTTGTGTTTTGTTTTGTGTGAGCACATGGCTTTTTGTCTTTGATTCGGTGTGCCATGTGCTCATGTCAATTGTCTTGACCCCTCCCATCTTGTTACCTGATTATTAGTTAATTTGCCCCACATGTGGTCCCTCGTTACCCTCCTCATTTGCTCTCCATTTATTCTCCTTGTGTTTGCAGTCCTGGGTCGGTTTGTCGTCATCTCTCCCTGGATGTGTCATGTCGTGTCCATATCTTGCCTTGCCTTGCCTTGCCAGCCTGTTTTTCCCCCACGGGGTAGTTTTTGTTGCTGTTTTGTTTATTTTTATTATCAATAAAAGCCCATTCTCTGCAGTACTGAGTCCTCGCTCCATCCTCTACCCGAACCCTGACAACTACAAAGGAATTTACATACCATCAAATGACCATTGGCCGTAAAACTGACAATCGGCATGTGACAAATTAAATTCATACTTGGGTCAGAAAGTTTGGGCTCCCAAAATAATTTTTTATTTTTATATCACAGTGGACATTATGGTGATTACAGTAATACAACGCAATGCCCATGCAGAGATGTACACAAAATGACTGTAAACTACATACATTAATAAATAAATGTATACATACGTAGGTGTGTAACCTACTAGCTATTTATATATATTAACATATAAGTATGCAATCATTTAATAATTTTTCCTTACATAGAACCTTTTTGGCATAAAAGGTTCTTTAAAAGTGAGTAAAGAACCCTAGGGTGTATAGAACCCACTGTGCTTTTTTGTAAAGAGTATACTGATAGACACCCTTAGATTTTTGTCTTCTAGTCATGGGGTACCAGCATCTTTGTAAGCCCCTCCCCTGATGATGACATCACTTAAAGCCTATACAGCCATTCTAACAACTATATATTAAATCCTTGCAAGACAATTGTTTTTTAAATACCTTTATTGGTTTGAGGAGTGTTTCAGTATTGAGAAGAGATTAAAGTTGAGAAAATATTTAAGAAAAGTTTAATTTCAGAATAACACTTGTAAAGATAAGATCAGAACATGTAAATGTAGTACAATCAAAGTAACTGTGGAGTAGGATGACTGCATGTGATCTCACAGGTATTTAGCACAAATATATCCCTGTGGGGATAAACAGGATCCATCGTTCCAACCCTTATCTATGGGGTGAAAAAATGAAATATGTCATTCTCATCATTATTGTCATGTTACAATCAAAATAAAATAGAATGTTTAAGACATGTTTGACAAATCAACCATTTCATGTTACTGGTTAATGTGAAATTATATGATTGCAAATAATTATTGTAAATAAAAAACCACACTGCATTCTTACTTTCGAAGTTCAACTCCCCACAGTTCTCGGTTATCGGTTCTCCCTTGTTGTCAGGTTGTCCTGGGGCCCAGTAGGTGTAGTCATACGGAGTTCCATCAGTCCACAACCACTGTCCTTCCTAAAGAGCAAAGACAGTTATTATAAGAGTGCTCTGCTGTACTCAGACTCCATTTAGAAGGTCATTTAGTTTGGCTTTGAAGAAGTCAAACCATCTTCATTACAAACTTTGAAGATTTCAGTCACGAAAAACAAACTAGACAATGCAAAACAAAAAAGGTCACACAACTTAACTTACTTGTTCACCATCATGAGTACCAAACCAACAACGTGTGGAAGAAGAAGGCAACAGACTCAGCAGAAAATCGTGTTCTATTTTACTATGTACAGATGCGAGATTTGCATCCAGACTTTGGCAGTTCTTCTAAAGACAGATTTTTTATTGTCAATACAAAATACAGTTTTTTTATTTTTTAGCATAAAGCATTTTCAAACAACATTTTGAGTCATTTTCAAACAAAGTCAGGTCTGACTGATTATTTCCTCAGTATTAGTTTTCTGTCAAATTTATTTACAAAAAGGAAGTTTTATTTAAAAAAAATAATAAAAATCACCTTGTGACTAACAATTTACCTCTGCTGTGATCCAGTTGACCGCCTGAGAGAAGAACTTGTAGCATCGGACTCCAAAATTTGTCCATCCATAGGGGCATTTTTTAACTAAATTAACTATCCAGTAAATAAACATAAGAAATATTATAATAATATTATGATAAATATTAGTTGGTTGAATATCATACATTTCCTACTATCCTTCTCCATAAAGCTACAAAACATCAAAGGTTTGGCAGAAAAGCTTTTAAAATTAATTCACGAGGAGTTTTTACAAATAAATATATTTGTTACCTTCTGCATTTCCCATGGAGAACACAATGAAAAGAAGCAGAAAACTTCTCAGCATTGCCATGATGAAACTGAAAAATAAAAGTTAAACATTTAAAATTAAAAGTATGTATTATACTGCACATTGTGGATTGTCAATGTATTTTAAAGACAAATATACTTTAAGTCAAAAGGTTATTCAGTAGGTCTCTGTGCCAAGACTCACCTTGGTTTTCAGATTGTTGCCTTCAGAATCTCAGAGGAAGATTTTGTGAAGCTCCAGAAAGAGCCTGTAAGATTCTTCCTAAAGGATGTGACCATTGCGTCATGGTCATAAGACATGTTGTTTTGCTTAGCATCTATCTCCCTTTTTCCTCTACTAATGCTAAGCTGAAAGTTTCACTTCCTATATTATCCATATACACGACCGGTCAAACTTTTGGGATCAGTAAGACTTGTAATGTTTTTTAAAGAAGTCTCTTATGCTCATCAAGGCTGCATTTATTTGATCAAAAATACAGAAAAACACAGTATTCTTGCAAAATATTAATTACAATATAACAAAGTTTTCTATTTTAATATCCTTTAAAATATTTTTTTTTTGTGATGCAAAGCTGAATTATTCCAGTATAAAGTGTCACATCCTTAAGAAATCATTCTAATATGCTGATTTATTATTAGAATTATCAGTGTTGGCAACAGTTGTGCTGCCAAATTTTTTATTTTTTATTGGAAACTGCGATTCTTTTTTCAGGATTCTTTGATGAATAAAAAGTTAAAAAGAACAGCATTTATTAAAAATATACATCTTTTCTAACAATATAAATCTTTGCTATCACTTCTTAACAATTTAACACATCCTTGCTGAATAAAAGTTTTAATTTATTTAAAAAAAAGAACAAATAAAAATGAACTGACCCCAAACTTTTGAACTGTAGTGTATATTGTTACAAAAGATTTCTATTTTAAATAAATGCTCTTCTTTTTAACTTTTTATTCATCAAAGGATCCTGAAAAAAAAGTATCACAGGTTCCAAAAAAATATTAAGCAGCACAACAGTTTCCAGCACTGATAATAAATCAGCATATTAGAATGATTTCTGAAGGATCATGTGACACTGAAGACTGGAGTAATGATGCAAAAAATTCAGCTTTGCATCACAGGAATAAATGAGATTTTAATGTATATTAAAATAGAAAAAGTTTATTTTACATCACAATAATATTTCACAATATTAAAATTTTTCCTGTATTTTTTATCAAATAAATGCAGCCTTGATTAGCATAAGAAACTCCTGTAAAAAACATAAAAAATTGTTCTGATCCCAAACTTTTGACCGGTAGTGTATATTGTACAGTACCTCTAGACCAGGGGTCGGCAGCCGCAGCTCCCGAGATGCATGCTGCTCTTTCACCCCTCTGCGGTGGCTCCCTGTAGCATGGGCATAGAATACGTGGGAGACGTGTTCCCCTGAATTTTAATAAAACCTAAACTCTTCCCCTGCACTTCGGGCAAGTGTGTTCACGTAGACGTTTTCAAGGGTCAGTGTGACTAAATCTAGATTTAAATTAAAAGAGACAAGAGAGTCACATCGTTTTGGATACGTTTTATTCGTATCCAAATCGATGTGAACATTACGGAGCGCTCAACACTCTCCTGCTGTGTCTGTTTCATTCATACTCGAAGCTGGAGGGCACTCTCGCGCTGAAAAACGGACTCATAGAAGTAGTAATAACTTTTGACCTGTAGGAAATCACATCCAGCACACTCCCTCTTTGAACTGTTGCCATCTGGTCGACGCTACAGAGCACTGAGAACCAGAACAGCCAGACACAGGAACAGTTTCTTCCCTCAGGCAATCCATTTCATGAACACTTGACAATAACTGTGGAACACACAACACTATTTATACACTCATACACTTATTTATCTAACACACATACTTAGTCTACACCTCAAATTTGCACATAATATACCTGTACATACAAAACTGTCTATTGTAATAGGTCTATACCTGCACATACAATTGTCAAAATATATATTGTTATTCGTTATTTACTTGTTCTATTTTTAATTTTTTTATTCTTCTTTTATTATCTATGTTTTTGTTCTGTCGCTGTCATTCTGTGTGTAGCCTATTTTTTCGGTGTCTGCACTCAGAAAACCAGACCGAATTGAGTTCTCTCTTGCGTCGTCAGATTTATCCATGTGTCTGCTCTTCTCTTACTCCCACATATTGACATTTTTGAACGTTTTATGCGACGTGCAGCAACCAAGTGTGTTAGCCTATGTCCCGCCGGTTCGTATGCATCTAACCTCTGAACCACGCATCAGATTCGTTCTGAATGAATCTCTTCCCAAATCGTCCCTCCCTAATATTTTCATCTCGTTTTTATTCGTTGACGAAAATGTCAATAGATTTACGTCATAGTTTTTGTCATTCAAAAAGAGTTTTAGTTCATTGTCGTCGATGAAAAGAATGTCGTTGACGATAATTATTTGTCAACGAAATTAACACTGGCCCCTTGCCTACATGGGAGGAACCCAGTGAACCACAGCCTATCCCACCCAAGCCTGACCCACTTATAAAATGTTGTAAAATGTTGGGTATGTCTTGTCGTTTTTACATTCCAGATAATTCAGACAACATCACGAACATTGTAAACCACATGAAGGAATCCATCCCGGAGCCAAAGAGGGATGATTCCTGGTTTGGCTTGCTCAGTCGTCTTTAGGGAGGATGGTGAACCTGGATTTTCAACTCCGCCGTACCTATTATTGTACTAATGTTGATTTTACTGCTGATAGCACCATGCCTAATGCAATGTATTAGTAGTTCTATTATGAGTTCCATTTCAGCCATCACATCAAGAGAAACTTACCATGGGATGCTGAACATACAAAACATGCGGACATTTGCGCCGACTGTTGTTCAATCGTGTGTTCATGAGCGTGTGTCAGATACAGATACTAATAATACTTATGATGATTATGCTCATACAGTACTTATCAGTTGGAACCTGACGAACATATGGAATCAGAAATATAAGTGTAATCCTTATTAACCAGATCTCCTCTTAGTTTGATATATAAGAAAATATATTTTGACTAACAAGACAATATTAATCAGTTTTTATTTTTGTATAAATGCACATGGATGTTCAATGGGTAAGACATTTTGTCTTAAAGTGGCCATTGTAAGATTCTAGAACATCCTGTGCTCTTCTCTGTACCTCCTAAGGATGTGACCATTGCATAATAGTCATAAGACATGTTGTTTTGCTTATGCTGAGCAAAACAACTGAGCTGACAGTTTCACTTCCTATATTATCCATATATATTGTACATCAAAACCTGTGTGCCATGATTGAACTGCACTCCTTGTGTCTGTGTCATTCTTGGCTCCAGGGTATACCTGTCTCTTTTCTGTGCTACATCGCTCAACCAGAACAGATCTTTTTGAAATACTTGATCTCCAAATTCTTAATTCTAACAGCCCTGCTTTTATACTTTACTTGAAGTCAAGTGTGTATAAGTCACGAGGATGATACTGGAAATGATTGTTTGATCTCTGACTTGTGTAAATATAAAATAAAATGCAAATATGGGAACTTGGGGTAAGATGAGCCTGTCTAGAAATACAATATTATGTTAACTAAATATTTACTGTAAGTAGATTTTAAGGACACGGAGAAAAAAAAATGAATTAGCGCAAATTATAAATTATAGTCCTTTTTTTTTATATATAAACTTTAGAAATATCCAGTGCTTTCTTTTCTAATGGTTTCATGTAGCAAGAAAGACCGACAAAGTATCTTGAACATGGCTACAACACACTACTAACCACTAATGCATCTCAATCAGGCCTTTTTGCGAATGCCTTGGGCAGTAATTATTTACATTTAAATTTACATTTATTCATTTAGCAGACACTTTTATTCAAAGCGACTTACAATGCATAATGAACAGTGAGTTTGCTCTGCCTGCTACAGTACTTTCTCCTCTTTGCTTTCATCTTCAGTGTTTCTGGCCCCTGTTAATGGCTACAGTTGGTTTATTTGCCCAGTTAAATAATAAGTTGTGTGTTATAGTTCTAGAAGTTCTCTAACCATTAGTTAGAAGTGTATGCAGAGATCTCATCTCAATCCACAACGCTGTCTACAATTCGTAGCCACAAATGTCAAAATTCATACCATTTGTGTAATTCAAACCGGCTTACCGTTTGAACTGGTATATCGCCCAGCACTACTGCTGACGCGGTTTTGTTGGGTCTGATTGCGAAGAGCAATGAAATGATCAAATACCAGCAAGAATGCAGGGTGAGGACTTGGTTCTAATCATTGGCTGTTCATTAGATTTTGAGATGTGAGCTTGCAGTCAATTGTTCGAGGGGCAGGTTAAGCAGACTAAAATATTAGAGACAGAGAAGTCTGGCATATGTCTCCATGCAGGGTGAAATTTGTCACCTTCACCAGAAGATCGAGTTTAGATTGAACATTACGACAAAAAAAGAAAAAAAAAAAATATTCATGGATGAATTCACAAAATATACAGTGGGAATTTACATTTTCTTGCAAACTTAGTTACTTTGCAGTAAAACCACTCAAAGTGAAGAAACAACTCAATTATAAATGCAAATAAAACCAGCTCAGTTGAAATGAAATCATTTCAGATTCTCTCAAACTATTTTCAAAGACTATGCCACTAAATTAATATGCTCCTGACTTATCTGGAAAAGAGGGATCAGCATGACAATCTGAGTGAAAAGTCTTATCAGCTCAGGGACATTGTGATGTCTTTTGTGATACTTAAACCCTCCACCAACATACAGTGGGTACGGAAAGTATTCAGACCCCCTTAAATTTTTCACTCTGTTATATTGCAGCCATTTGCTAAAATCATTTAAGTTAATTTTTTTTCCTCATTAATGTACACAGCACCCCATATTGACAGAACACAGAATTGTTGACTTTTTGCAGATTTATTAAAAAAGAAAAACTGAAATAATCACATGGTCCTAAGTATTCAGACCCTTTGCCCAGTATTTAGTAGAAGCACCCTTTTGATCTAATACAGCCATGAGTCTTTTTGGGAAAGATGCAACAAGATTTTCACACCTGGATTTGGGGATCCTCTGCCATTCCTCCTTGCAGATCCTCTCCAGTTCTGTCAGGTTGGATGGTAAACGTTGGTGGACAGCCATTTTTAGGTCTCTCCAGAGAGGCTCAATTGGGTTTAAGTCAGGGCTCTGGCTGGGCCATTCAAGAACAGTCACAGAGTTCTGGGTTGATAAGGTGACATTATTCCAGAGTAGTAACTGATTACATAATCTGGATTACTTTATCAGATTCTAAAAATTAAGTACTTGTAATTAGACTAA
This sequence comes from Sinocyclocheilus grahami, assembly GCF_001515645.1. Classification (NCBI taxonomy): domain Eukaryota; kingdom Metazoa; phylum Chordata; class Actinopteri; order Cypriniformes; family Cyprinidae; genus Sinocyclocheilus; species Sinocyclocheilus grahami. Next base: position 2,771,833 of record NW_015505207.1, on the reverse strand, counting down.
ATTGCATTTTAAAATATAGCCGCAAGCGGCGTTCATCGGGGTCCAAGCATGGCCCATTGGGCAATTGATGTTGAAAACACATCAAAATTGACATAAAAAAAACAGGTCAAATACGCAAATCCAACTAATGTCAAAAACTTGAAATGATGTTGATTTGATGTAAATTGAACGTCAAACATATTGGCCCACATTTACATTAAACCAATTCCAGTGTGGGATTAACTTCCTATTTTCACCTAATTACCAACAAATTGCTGTCCAAACTGAATTTAAAATGATGTTCCTGCATTGTCATCAATGACTTATATTTATTTATTAAAAATATTAGTTTTTGACGTTATTTAAATAGGACAGAGTAACAACAGGAAGTGAGAGAGGATATTGTTTAATGTAGACAGGACGCCCATAACTCAATGGTGTTTTATGAAGGCATGCTGCCCACAAGGCTATTGGCACCGACATCACTGTCTAATATTTGACGTCAAATTGAAATCAAGGTGCCCGCTGGGAAACACCTCATGTAAAGGATACAGTTATGTTACAATGGCCATGTCTCTTTTCAAATGTAATACGAGTAGGCCTATTTAAGTGTCTTTCTATGGAAGTATTATTTTATGTACCATACCACAACAGACAAATAATATTGCCTCTTCATTTAACTGGACTGCAATATATGCAGTCATGTCTGACAACTTGACAAATGTTTTCTGTATTTAGGATATATAAATATGAAGGTATTATTTATCTGTAATTAGACTTTGTTTAGCCTTTATTAAACTTTATGAAACTATAATGAATGTTATGCATAATTAATCTGGTGAACCATTTACAAAATAATTTGTTGTCTTGTGCCTCCCTCTGGTGGACAACATTAGTATTACGGCCTTCCTTCCTCTAATTTCCATTGATAAAAATGGACATCAGAAAGTTATGAAGGTTGGCATGTTTACTGGTTGGCATGCGTACACTTGAAGGCAGCAATATGTAGACTACTGCAGCAAAAACAGGCCATTTTAATATTTTCAATTTTTAATAAAAAATGTTTTATATTATTTGGAAGAAGAAGGAGAAGTAGAAGAAGAAGAGGAAGAAGGAGGAGAAGAAGAAGAAGAAGAAGAAGAGGAAGAAGCAGAAGAAGAAGGAGAAGTAGAAGAAGAAGTGGAAGAAGAAGAAGAAGAGGAAGAATGGGAAGAAGAAGAGGAAGAAGAAGGGGAAGAAGAAGAGGAGGAGGAAGTAGAAGAAGGGGAAGAAGAAGAAAGAAACCCTTTTTATTAGCAAGGTAAAAATATCAGCTAAAGACATTAACTTCTAAGCAAATAACAAGACACTTCTCTATATAGCTAAAAACAAGGTTGACTGAAAAGTTCTAAACATTGAGGAGGACAAATCCTGCCCAAAAAATAGAAATTAATCCAAGATTCTTGCACGGCTCTGTTGCACTCCATTGCGCTCTGTTTGCTGTTAGGAAAGCAAAAAGGTTTAAACGTTGCATTTTTGACAGGTAGGTAGGTCTAACAGTAGGGTTAAGATATTTAATAATGTTTTTTTTTACCAATTATCCAAATAATGTTTAGTCCTAGAAAGCTATTATTATCAGAACACGTGAGCATAACATAGTGGTTAGCAGATCAATGAATGAGAGGGCAGCGTTACCAGAGTTGCCCATATACCACACCTTGTTACAACACAGTAGGGCTATTGCAGACAGAAACAATAGTAATGTGTAGTGCAGATAGATCAGTTGATATAAGAAACAAAAGACCAATCACAGTTCCGCATGCAAACATATGCTTAAACATTTTAAAGCATTTTAAGTATGGGTGTGTATCATTTACTTTCAAATAGCTAATTGTCGTCAATTTATATTTACAACCTTCTTCACTCATGAATTGAAAACCCAATTATAAAAACCCATAGGAAAATCTCGAGGGGACCCATGGTGAATTAGACTTCTGGGTTTTGATGTTCATGGCTGCAGCACTGTATAACGTCATCACTGACTGTTAGATTTTGTAAGCTTAAAGTTCTATCAGGGCACTCACACACACAGCAACTGAATACGATTGTCAATTCTCTTCTGAGTGCATCAATTTTAACTTGCTGCAGTTGATGTTTTAAACATTTACTGGAGAAATTGTGGAAAGTGGAAATCAATTCAATTTCCATTGAGTGTATACACACAAATAGGAAATATGATGAATAAAATAAATACTATGAATTTTAAGTATGTAAAAATATTATTCAGAAACTGTATGTTAATTAACAAGGAGAATAAATCAAAATACTTTTAATTGTAAATTCCTGACAAACATACACTGTAAAAAAAATTCTGTAGTTTTTACAAAAAAATGTTGGCAGCTGTGGTTGCCAGAATAATTTTGTAAAAAAATACAGAAAAACTGTAAACACATTTACGGCCAAAAACTGTACATTTTACAGTATAAAACTGTAATTTACAAACAAGAAAATTTGAATGTAAACCAGTAAATTCAACAACGCACACTGCTATTAAAATCTGTTTTGTACCTTTAACATACTGACAACCACCATAATAATGCAGGTGGTAAAATCAAAGCTAATCACAAGTAGCTTCGCCACAAGCGGAAGTATATACTAATATATAGAAGGTGCAAGAGTCATTCATGCAAACACAAAACACCATCATGGTAACACACATGATACTTAAATAATGCATTAAACAATAGAAGATGTAACATAAAGCCCAAATATACATAACTAATAACAAAAACTTTTTAAAAAACATGATTATTTAAACAAAATACTTTCAAATGTGGAGTGTCACGCAGGGCATTCTGGGAATATCAGTTTACAGTTTTTGACTGTAAATTATACATCGATCTGTTATTTTTACTTCTAAAAACTGTAAAATGAACAGCATTTTACTGTAAAATTACATGAAATCTCTGGTTAGATATTTTACAGTTTTTCCCTGTATATAGTACGGGAACTTACTGTTAACCTATTAACAGTTTTTTCCCGTAGCGTTTTTACAAAATTTTACAGTTAAAATGACACTTATTTTTTACAGTGTAGTAGTGAATTTTAAAGTTAAAATGGGTGTCATGCTGAAAATAAACAGTCAGCAGCTTAGTTATATGCATACAGCTGCTCTCATAAAATATAATTAAATTTAATTTCAAATGTTATTCCTCATATCCGTCAGTCATAAATACATGAAATGTTTAAGAAACAGGTAAGATTTCTGCAAAATCATTGCATATTAACTATTTTCATCGATTTGATTTGATTTAAATAATGATATTAAACGCATTATTCAAATGGCTTAGAATCAGTGTAAATCATTATTCACATGGTTAAACTATTGCTAGCAATATTTGATTAGTTATGAGTATGGGATTGAAACCAATAGGATTTATTGATGCTAAATATATAAACCTGGTTATTATGTATTTAAAACAAATTCAGTTTATTAGTACTAGTACAGAAATCAGTTTTTACCCGTTTCATTTATGTATGACTGACAAATATGCATCGTATGTCGTTTATTAGTTTATATTAAAACTCTACTGTAATCCAAATGGATGTAAATTGTATATACAATTCGAATATTTAACTTTAAACCTAATAATTTTAGTGTCACTCCTGTTATGGGAACTTGAATCATATATATTTGAGGACATTTTTGATAGTGTCAATTAAGAGATGTTTAGATTCATGCCACACAGTGTCTCACCTTTGGAGTCATGTTGTTTGTAATGCAGAATGCCAGATGGGCCTGAATACTGTCCATGCTGTGGCAGTGCTGCTGACGGGTGGTGCGCAGGTATTTCTGCAGTGCTTGAGCCATGGAGGGGAAGATGGCCTGCGCTGCCTCACGTGGATCCATCTCATCTCCTGGCAGCTTCTTTTTATCCTCCTCCTGCAGCCGTCTAACGTGTGTGAACGCCTCCTCTACTGCCACCACCAGCCTAGAAGGAGAAAAGTTGCATATTAAGCTGCAGCAGTTTTCATTGAAACCACAACTCTATTCTTTCATAGTTTCATTAATTGCATGCTCTGTATATCACATACTTCTTGTTTCACAAACTCTGTCCCTCTATAGTTTCTCTTACCGTGCTCTGCGCTTTCGGACTCTTCTATCATGCTCTGCTTCCTCGTAGTACAGCTCATTGTGGCTGGTGTCTCTCTGTCGGGCGGCAGCTGCTATTTTAGCCCGAGATTGAGAGGTTGCAGTATCACTACCAGCACCTGGAAAGAGAAAGATTAGCATTATGGGACAGAACAGATGCAAATTGTTCTATATTACAAAAAAAGACAGATACCTATGCAGATTATCATGTAAATGTGTAATTCAACAGCAGTCATTATTTTGACGATTAATAAGTAATATAATTCACTTTTTTTTTTATATAGAAGGTGCAAGAGTCATTCATGCAAACACAAAACACCATCATGGTAACACACATGATACTTAAATAATGCATTAAACAATAGAAGATGTAACATAAAGCCCAAATATACATAACTAATAACAAAAACTTTTTAAAAAACATGATTATTTAAACAAAATACTTTCAAATGTGGAGTGTCACGCAGGGCATTCTGGGAATATCAGTTTACAGTTTTTGACTGTAAATTATACATCGATCTGTTATTTTTACTTCTAAAAACTGTAAAATGAACAGCATTTTACTGTAAAATTACATGAAATCTCTGGTTAGATATTTTACAGTTTTTCCCTGTATATAGTACGGGAACTTACTGTTAACCTATTAACAGTTTTTTCCCGTAGCGTTTTTACAAAATTTTACAGTTAAAATGACACTTATTTTTTACAGTGTAGTAGTGAATTTTAAAGTTAAAATGGGTGTCATGCTGAAAATAAACAGTCAGCAGCTTAGTTATATGCATACAGCTGCTCTCATAAAATATAATTAAATTTAATTTCAAATGTTATTCCTCATATCCGTCAGTCATAAATACATGAAATGGGTAAGAAACAGGTAAGATTTCTGCAAAATCATTGCATATTAACTATTTTCATCGATTTGATTTGATTTAAATAATGATATTAAACGCATTATTCAAATGGCTTAGAATCAGTGTAAATCATTATTCACATGGTTAAACTATTGCTAGCAATATTTGATTAGTTATGAGTATGGGATTGAAACCAATAGGATTTATTGATGCTAAATATATAAACCTGGTTATTATGTATTTAAAACAAATTCAGTTTATTAGTACTAGTACAGAAATCAGTTTTTACCCGTTTCATTTATGTATGACTGACAAATATGCATCGTATGTCGTTTATTAGTTTATATTAAAACTCTACTGTAATCCAAATGGATGTAAATTGTATATACAATTCGAATATTTAACTTTAAACCTAATAATTTTAGTGTCACTCCTGTTATGGGAACTTGAATCATATATATTTGAGGACATTTTTGATAGTGTCAATTAAGAGATGTTTAGATTCATGCCACACAGTGTCTCACCTTTGGAGTCATGTTGTTTGTAATGCAGAATGCCAGATGGGCCTGAATACTGTCCATGCTGTGGCAGTGCTGCTGACGGGTGGTGCGCAGGTATTTCTGCAGTGCTTGAGCCATGGAGGGGAAGATGGCCTGCGCTGCCTCACGTGGATCCATCTCATCTCCTGGCAGCTTCTTTTTATCCTCCTCCTGCAGCCGTCTAACGTGTGTGAACGCCTCCTCTACTGCCACCACCAGCCTAGAAGGAGAAAAGTTGCATATTAAGCTGCAGCAGTTTTCATTGAAACCACAACTCTATTCTTTCATAGTTTCATTAATTGCATGCTCTGTATATCACATACTTCTTGTTTCACAAACTCTGTCCCTCTATAGTTTCTCTTACCGTGCTCTGCGCTTTCGGACTCTTCTATCATGCTCTGCTTCCTCGTAGTACAGCTCATTGTGGCTGGTGTCTCTCTGTCGGGCGGCAGCTGCTATTTTAGCCCGAGATTGAGAGGTTGCAGTATCGCTACCAGCACCTGGAAAGAGAAAGATTAGCATTATGGGACAGAACAGATGCAAATTGTTCTATATTACAAAAAAAGACAGATACCTATGCAGATTATCATGTAAATGTGTAATTCAACAGCAGTCATTATTTTGACGATTAATAAGTAATATAATTCACTTTTTTTTTTACATTCACTTTTTATTGTCCATTTATTACCTCTCATACAGGTCATATACACTACCGTACATGAGTTTGGGTTCTGTAAGATGTTTTTTTCTTTGAAAGAAAATAATACTTTTATTCAGCAAGGATGTATTTAATAGATCAAAGGTGACAGTGAAGACATTCACATTACAGAAGATTAATATTGTGAATAAATGCTGTTCTTCTTATCTTTCTATGCATTAAAGAATCCCCCCAACAATTATCATGGTTTCCACAAAAGTATTAAGCAGCAACTGTTTTCAACATTTGTAATAGTAAGGAAATGCTTCTTAAGCACCAAATCAGTATATTAGAATGATTTCTGAAGGATCATGTGACACTGATGGCTGGAGTAATAGCTGCTGAAAAATCAGCTTTGCCATCACATGAATAACTGACATTTTAAAATATATTCAAATGAAAAGCAGTTATTATAAATTGTAATAATATTTCACATTACCGTATTTTTGATCAAATGAATGCAGCCTTGGTGAGCGTTAGAGACTTCTTTTAAAAATCATTTAAAAAATCGTACCAAACCCCAAACTTTTGAACAGTATGTTATATCTACTGCAAAAAAGATCACTGGCAGCCAAGCACATCTTCATATGGAATTGGGCTATGATGATCACACGTAATGCATATTAGCTCTGTGTGCATAGTAATGTGGTGAACAGAATTATTTATGCATATTTATCCATAATCAGGTCACAGTTATAATTAATAATGCATGCCAAGGGCAGCATGACTTTCCTTGGTAGCAGGGCAGCTTTGTGATCTCTTCTATAGCTCACTGAATCACCTCCTGAAATCACATACAGTATACTAAAAATGGACCAGCGAATCTTGAAACCACCCTTTCCTCACTTGTTATGTGTAACATTACAAATACAAAAAAATGTACACATATACACATAAAAATAAGGAAAATAATTAAGAGAAACAAGATACTAAACTAATTTAACACACAGACAAAAAACATGTAGTTGAGCATAGACTACTTCAGAGCGCTTTGAAACCTGGAATGTTTTTTTGGGAGGGGGGATTTTCTTCCTAGTGATGCATTATTAATACTCTGACAATCCGTGCAAAGCACAAAGAGCTACACTCTGCTGATTTTCATATACGTGCACACTCACACTCAAACACACACATTCCTGGCCTGGTTCAATAGCCACAGGCATGAAGGAAGTTTTGAGTGCTTAAGGGGTTAACTTGATCCCACGTATGCATCTCTGCATCATGGTGTATGTGCATTTCTTGTGGTGACAACACATCATAAATGTCAAACAAAGAGAGAGGAAGAGAGGGAGAGAGACTGGGTGTTTTTGATATCTGGGGTGAGGAAGAATTATTGACTTTTTTTGACAGATTTTATAGCATAGTGAGTGCAAAGATGAGTACCTTCTTCATAGAAGTCAAGACATGTAGAAGGATTTCTTGATGCAAATCAATTTTTTGGATGAGTCTGTGACCTCGTGCACTGTGTACAATGACTGCATGCAAGCAAATAACCAAGACATGTGGAGCACTTGACAATTCAGTGTCTCTGTGAAAGGATTTCTGAATGTATTATACCGTATGAACTTACAATCGAAAAGATAGCTTTTCAGTTTCGCTTTAAACTCTGCAGAAAGAAACGTTACAGAAGATTCATTAGATGATGGTGGTAACTGATTGACACGGTTGCTGCATTAAAAGTGTGCACAAGTGTTTGTTTTAGTACGTCTACACACATTTAATAAATTCAGGACAATATTACTTTACAGCTTAGGAGACGATGTTTTAAGTTGATTTAACCAACTGTAGAATTTTATCCTCATCCCAAGTATCAACTTTCTCAACTTGTCTCAAATGTTTCTATTAAAATTCCTCATGAGGGATACAATTAGAAACAAATTAAACAATTGGTTATATATAGTGGAAAAAAGCGTGGGGTTGGTCAAATACAAAACAAATAATTTACTTATAAATATATAAATAAAAACCAGATATAATGCTCTATGCTGTATGTAAATTGTTATCTACATCTTGGGTGGCCTGAGGCTGAGTACATTTTAAACAAATTTTTGTTTTTGCGGGAACTATTCCTTTAACCTTTGTATATTAATATGTATAAGTTTCTTTCTTTATCAAAACAGATTTGGAGAAATGTAGCATTTCATCACTTGCTCACCAGTGGATCCATTACAGTTAATGGGTGCCGTCAGAATGAGCGTGTCTACACAGCTGATAAAATATCACAACAATCCATGACTCCAGTCGATCAATCAACATCTTTTGAAGCAAAAAGCTGCATGTTTGTAATAATCAAATCTGTCATTAAGATGTTTTTAACTTCAAACTATTCCAACTGGCTAAAATACAACTCCTCTATCCATACTGCTTTCTCTAGTGAAAAAGTCACCTCGTCTAAATCAGGAGAGAAATATGCACAGATGAAGCACCGTTTACAAGTGAAAACACTCTAAAACAGTTCTAAACAAATATGTCTATTGATTTTGTGAGAGGACAACAATATATGGAGGTTTTACTGGAGGAAGCATCATTATGAATTAAACACGATTTTGGCCAGAATCAACTGTTTAAAGTTAAAGCGCCTTGATATATATATATATATATATATTTTTTTTTTTTTTTTTTTTTTAACACAAACAAAGCTTTTCACTTCACAAGATGTTAACTAATGGACTGAAGTCAAGTGGATTACTTGTAGAATATTGTGATGTTTTTATCAGCTGTTTGGGCATTCTGACGGCACCCATTCACTGCAGAGGATCCATTGGTAAGCAAGTGATGTAATGCTAAATTTGGTCAAAATCTGTTCTGATAAAGAAACAAATTCATGTATATCTTAGATGCCTTAAGAGTGAGTAGATTTCTAGCAAATTTTCGTTTTTGCATGAATTTTGATATTCCGTTAACAGCAGTGAGTAAACCCAACAATGAATGTATTGTGATTCAATGCATGCTTTAAAATGACATTTTAAATGAAATGCATTAAAACCTCATGTCAAGTTGTACTGAGGTTTACCAATTATAAGGGTTTACATTTAACATATATAGCATTTCTCAGATGATCTGATGTTGGAAGAACATGCTGAGAAAGATTCATGTTGAAATATCTTGACATTTGATTGGCAGTTTGTGACACTGATCTTTTCTAAAACTCTAGAAGAGACATGTTGCATTACTTTTTCTCAGGACAATAATCTGTGAAGCAGGAGACGTAGGCTCTCATTTCTGTCTAGGAGAAACATTTGATATACAATATTAAGGACATCTCAATTTGGATGCCTTTCCTATTTAGGGATTCCAAAATGACTTCAGGATGTCTTTGTCAAGAGAACAATAAGAGTCAGGTCAGAAAACAGACAGTGATTTTACACAGATTATACTCACCATCTACATTATAGACTTTTAGCCCAGCCAGATGTTTAGCTGCCCTGGACTTTGCAGCCGTCAGTAGGGCAGGGTTGTGAACTGAGAAATCCTTATAATAGTGTTCAAGAATTACCAGGGCTGCCCGCTGAATGCTACAGAGAGAGAGAGAGACAGACCGATCAACATTATAAAAAAAACCCTTGTAATATTCACTGGTAATGTGTCTATTAAAACACAGGAACACACAATCCCATCATGTATTTCATTAAACAGAGTCATTGGATGTCAGATAATAATAGATTTCATTCTGCTTTGTGTGTGTGTGCACACTGTCACTTGATTCTGCAGCAACACTGGATCAAAAATCTTCAGCCAATGAAACAATGAGAGCAAGAACAAAGGAGAGTGATGGGCAGGAGAGAGGAAGGGAGAGGGGAAGTAACGCAGGGCAAAGTAGGGAGTGTCTGTAATGGAGTGATTAATGGACCTTTTTCCCTTGGCCCAACCTCATTATTAATGCATTAAACAGTGCACACACACACAACACACAGTTTTGTGCACACAGACGAGTACATATAATATCTCAGCAAGAAAGCAGCTCAGCCATATAATCAGTGCAATTACAGAGACCTTTAATGTTCTGAAAAATATTTCTGTGTTAATATATATAGCTGGTTTGCAGATTTGATGTATAAAACAGTATTAAAATAAAGGATCTTCAATTATTCTTGTGTTTCAATGAAGAACCTACTTCTAATCAAAAAACATTTTCACTATAGTGTATCGCTAAAAGGTTCCTCAGGCTGGTTCCTTACTGGTTTCTAGATTCTTGAACACATCAATAAATAAATGGTTTTCTACAGAACTAGACCATTAAAATGATTAGACCATTAGTTGGAACCTTTAATTTGAAGTGTGACTACTGACTTCCTCTTTCTTTTTACTTTTTACTAAAGAGCGTGCAACAGACCGTTAAACAGCATATTATAGTCATTTTAATCAAAGTTTGGTCATTGTTTCAGCGGGCACCTGAGCTGTCCCAGGTTATAGTGGTGAGTCTCTCCATCGGTGGAGCGCACGACACAGAGAGAAAAGCAGGGCTGCAGATGTCGGATCTCCAGCAGAACCACTGCCAGGTAATGGATGAACAGCAGAGCATCCACCAATGATACTGCAAACTGCACTATGCCTTGGTAGTTCTCATCCTGTCAAGCACATGTAGTAAAGCAGTAAGCCAAGGGAATCAAAATGACCTGTACTAAATTCAGTGATGTTCTTCAAAGAAAATACATCCTGTTTTATTTTTCTTGTCGGTGTTATAAAATAATTTAATAATGTTTTAAATTATTACTTTTCAGCAAGGACCTTTTAAATTGATCAAAAGTGGCATTAAAGACACATGTTACAAAAGATATCTATTTGAAATAAAAGCTGTTAATTTTAACTTTCTCTTCATCAAAGAATCCTGGAAAAAAATGTATAATGATTTTCAACATTGATAATAAGAAGAAATTAGGGATGCACGATATATCGGCCACCATATCGGTATCGGCCAAAATTTTCATATCGGTGCATCCCTAGAAGAAATGTTTCTTGAGCACCAAATCAGCACATCAGAATGATTTCTGAAGGACCGTGTGACACCATCACATGCAGGAATAAATTACATTTTAAAATATATTAAAATAGAAAACAATAACTTAAGTTAAATAAAGTCCTTAGTCTAATTGGAGGTTATACTATAAGTGAAGTGTGTAATTTCAGTGCCAGTAGCATCACAAAAATAATGATCCACTTTCAAAGGTGTGCATGTCTGTATTTATTTCAATATGGCTTTGAACACGGCTCATCAACAGCTGAAACTATCCATTTTATAAAAACTGAATTCACACAATCACATTTCCACAAATCTCAACATGTTTCTCTTGACTCTTCATGGTCACTACACATATTTGCCCATACCTGCGAGTCCAAGATGCGCACTCCAAAGAACAGCCAATAGGAGAGCAGCAGAAGGAGCGTGAGCAACCCCAGCAGGGCGCGGAACACTGCTATCCGGGGCAGGGAGGCTTGTGCCGGTCGCACAAACAGTGCCCAACCAGCCAGCAGCAGAATGAGGAGCTTGAACGCCAGCGAGAGAAACAGGCCCTCACAGGCAGTACCACAAGTCTGCAGGCGCTCCGGCCACATCAGCTGGGGCAGCACCAGGAAGGACAGGGGGGTGATCAGAACCAGCAGGCCTAGGAGGAGGATGAGGGCCAAAGGAAGGAAGCGTACACAGTTCAATTTCTCTACTGGACCTTCTGTCTCCTTCCCGAAGCCAGCCAAATCCTCTTGAGACAAGCTGTGGTCTGATGTTCCAGTGACCGCTGTGGTGGTTTCGCCCCAGTTGTCATCCTGTCAAGAGGTGGGAAGGGATCAGAGATATATCATGCACATAAAAAATTCAACATACTCCTAAAAGCCCTGTGATCTCAGATGCCTAAACCCAGGACTCAGGATCGATAATACAGAAAAAGACACATTTACAGCTTTTGATTTGCCCACTTTTCCATCCCTGTTGGTGAGATGACAAATCTGCATCACGGCTAATTCAGACAGACAGTACGGAAATACCCAGGTCTCCCTCCTCAGCATATATTAATGACAAATACCCAAAGCTCACATACATCTGCATATAAATGAACCTGAGAACTGAGAGACAGACTAACAACAAATGAGAACTTTCTAACAGCAGGACGTCTGAGTGAATGCCAGTAGAATGTGAAATGCAGCGCAGATTAGAATTCCATTATAAATTATTCTGCACTAAGGATGGTAATTCATCTGCAACTATTTATATATTTATTTATGGGCTTGTTTGTTTATTTATGCATCTATTTGTATGAATAGAAGCTGTATTTTGTATGGTAATGTAGTTTAGTGAATATAATCTGAATTGAGAAGTTTTCAATTCATGTAAGTGACAGCAATAGTATTATCATAATAATAACAGACATAAAATACAGCTGCATGCAGCAATTACTGAGCCAAACATTGACTATATTTAAGCTCAATTCAATGAGTTTAGGAACAACACTGCTGCAACTATGCAATATGGCAGACCTGGCATAACCTGGTATTGTTAGATTCAAAGAACCATGATGCACAGCTTATGGGCCAAAGAAATAAGGAATAAGACAACGAACAAAAACAATATAGGATATGCACAAGCTGTATGTAACAAAAGAAAAGGGATTATTAGTAGGTGTAAGAATAGTGACAAAAATTTAAAGTGAGTATATCGTCTGATGGTTTCAGCTCAAAAAACAAGGAAAAGAAAAGAATTTCCCTTTCTGTTACACAGTTTAGAGTTTGCGCCAACCCTTGTGCAAAAATAACTTTAGGGGTCATCATCAGAAGTGAGGAAATGGCAGATGGAAAAGGTTAAAGAAGCAAAGCGTGTTGTAAAAGTTGGTGGAAACACAAATACAGAAGCACATTAACTTTTTTATTTAAAAAAAAGGAGCCCATCAGATGAAGTCACAGGATCAACCTCCAAAAGAGTTTTGCTAGAACCAGAGGCAACTACTAGTGTAAAATACTGCTGTAATCATTATATGCAATAAACACATTTACACTCAAATTTTTGAGCACTAAAGTCTAACACAGCTACCTCAAACTACAGTTAAAGAGGTCATATCTCTTCATTTTTTTCTACCACCAAAATGTTTTGTCCATTTTCCACCTCCTTTTTGACCTCTAAAATTATACTGTTTTTGCTACTATACCGTTCAGACTTCAAAAACAGCTTTTGAAATGATTGGCTTTCCACATATGAAATAAAATATTCAACTAAAAATAATAACAATGTCTACTAGTGGGTTTCATCCTTCAATAACAGTCTTCACAGTTGCAAAGGTTCACACAGCAAGCCAGGCTGAACAGTGCTTTACAAACGTAAAGTTACATTTGACTGAAATTATCACAATGGTTAGGTTTAGGGGTGTGGGGTAGGTGCGTATTATATGTACACCAAAATATGTATCATATGAACGCCAACATAGTGCAAAAAATATTTTATTTTTTTATTTGCACACCAAACACGTGCATCTCGTATGCAAGCCAAAGTCAGTTTCTGCGTATAAATAGCATGCAAAACACACACAAAAAAAATTGTGATATTGATACGCATTTTCATGAGACCGGGCTCAAAGAGACAATGAAATGAGGGTCAATAACTGATAACAGACTTTTCATTTTTGGTTCAACTTACTCCTTAACCCAAGTACAACAATATTATGTTTTACAAGTTTATTTGATCTTACTGCCGAATAATTCCACAAAGATTCTTTTTTTAAATGAGGCCTTTGTTAACTGAATAACTCTTATGAGCTGATTCTTTGTGACCAGAGGGCAGACTATTTTACAGCACTGCAGTGTTTGCATGTGTGTTAGTGTTTTGCTTGACTCGAGTACAGCTCATTTCCCTCTCACAGTCTGAGCTGTACCACAGAAAGAAAAGCAGGAAGCGAAGGAGTGGTAAACAAGTGTGAGAACCTCCTACATTTCTCTCTTCTCCACCCTCCATCCTTTTCCTCTAATTTTTTCCCAAAAGAAACCTGCATAGATGTGTTTCTCAGGTTCACAACTCCAAATAAAAATGAACAGTGAATATGGACATTATTATAGAATTACAGACATAACTAATAGCACAATAATTTAAAATGATATTCCGTAGTACCTGACAGCTTTCGACAGACTTTAACTTGATTCTGAATGAACTTGTATTGAACCCATGACATTCCTTGATTCCAACAGAGGCTGGCTTTGAAAAGGTAGAAGCTGCATTAGATTAGATAATATCTCATTATGATTCTGGCCTATTAACTTCCATGAGAAGCGAGATAAATTAAAGTCAAACAGTCATGAGTGAGTGAGTTGGGGGGAAGGGGAGGAACTAAAATAGACATCTGTCATTGGAGATAACGCTCTGATAGAGGCTAATAGAGTGCTGAAGTCTGTTTTTTTTTGAGTGGGTTTATTGATAAATACATGAAATAAGGTCTGTGATTAATGTAATGGGGCTGACGAGACGTGAGACATGCGGATCCATATGCAAAGCTTTATTTGGAGAAGACAGAGACATGGTCATAAGACAGGCAGGGTCAAACAGTGGCAACGAGGAATATGGCGGGCAAGACACAAGAATAATCCTAGGGCTAGCGCAGGTCGATGATCGGCAGACAGAATCAAAAAGGGGCAAGACTAAAGGAGAAGGCTAAGGCTAAGGCTAAGGCTAAGGCTAAGGCTAAGGCTAAGGCTAAGGCTAAGGCTAAGGCTAAGGCCTGAGGGCTCTGTAGAGTAGCTATCTGGAGATATGCGCTAAACAATACTCAGCAGAGGGAAGGGATCAGAGTGAGTGTTAAATAGTGAGGGAGTGATATGAAACAGCTGGGTGCAATCAGTGTAAACAGCTGTGTGCAATCTGTGCTGAGTGCAATCAGTGCAATGAATGATGGGATATGTAGACATCTGATCTACAGGGTGATGTGCAACAGTGTGTAGTGCGAGAGTCAATGAAATCGGAAAGGGTGACCTCTGATGGCTAGCAGATGGAAGTTCATGGACCGGATTCGTGACAATTAACACAAGCTAAAGACATTTTAATGTTTTATTGTATAAAATACCTCAGTAATACCACCTTGCGTTTTTTTAAAGCGTTTACTTGTCTTGAAAAAGACAACTTGTTAAAAAGTGGTTAAATGGGACTACAGAGGTTGTCACGGACGAACAGGTAAACTTCTACTACTTCGATTTTACAGCCTTATTGTGCTTACAATCACACTTTTGCAAACTATTCTAACTCAATCTCTTAGGGAAAATTCTTCAAAAAAAAATTTAAGACAAAGATTTGTCAGAAGCTTAATGGTGGTGATGTTCAAATCATGCGACCGTGGTGTAGTTCGTATATAGCTTAAGCTTAAAAGTTTAAAAATTCATAAATGTTGTGTTCATATGTGAACATTATCATGATGAACAAAATGTGTAAGAATCATAAACATTGTCACAGAACTTATTTTTGCAATAATCCAAAAGCCAATGGAACAATCCTACTGTTTTTTTTTTGTTTTTTTTGCTAACTTCAGGACTGACCTATAAAGATATGTCACCACTGCAGCACTCTATGGAGGTATTAGATTATCAGACAACATCATCATGTGCCCGAAAAATACTGTAAAGGCTTTAAGACCAAACCAATGGTTGAAACAATGGATAAATCTATGTAGCCTTTGAAATTCATCCAATCAAATTACAAAGCCAGAGCTATCCGTTTTATAAATAAAAATGACTTTAGCAAGTAAGACACACTCAAACAAGGGCACAACAAGCAAACATAAATATAGACCCTTTAGCAAGTAACTAATGACTTACATGCTTGCTATTCCAAGTCATTCTGTTCACTAACGTCTAAAGTTTCCTCACTGGAGAAAACATTCCAGAGGCCCAGGCTGAATGACAGGAAGACGAAAGAAGATCAGAGCCAACATGATGAAATTACTCAGGGAAGAATAGACCTGACAGCCGTTCAAGGGCATGGCATTAACCTTTTAGCAGTGCCAGGGGCTTTCCTCGATTTACTATGATATTTTTACTAAATATACCAGTGTATATTTGCTCCTTTATATATGAGAAATCTGCCATTGTAATTCAAATTATCTATGCAAAGATGAACCCTGTTCAAAGAATATGAAATGTTGGTATTGGCATATGAAGATGGCAGATTCATGTTTTTTTTTCATATACACTTCCGTTTAAAAGTTTGGGGTCAGTAATATTTAATTTAATGTTTTGAAAGAAGTCTCTTATGCTCATCAATTTGATCAATTATTTGATCAAAAATACATCAATATTGTGAAAAATATTACAATTTAAAATAACTTGTTCTATTTTAATATATCTTAAAATTTATTTAATTCCTGTGAAGGCAAAGTTGAATTTTCAGCAGCCCTTACTCAAGTCTTCACTGTCACATGATTCTCCAGAAAACATTGTAATATGCCAATCGGCTGCTCAGTTATTATCAATTATTATTAATGCTCAGTTAATAATGCTTCTTAATATTGTCAATGTTTTTTTAAAGGTTTATGCTGCTTTTTGTGGAAACCATGATACATTTATTTTCAAGATTATTTGATAGATATAAAGTTATAATATAATGTAATGCACTAAAATCCTTAACTAGATCTAATCAATCAGAATTCCTCAGAAGTCTTTTTGAGCAGAAATGTACAGTATTTAAACACACACACACACACACACACACACTTGCACAAATTAATGTAGACAGACATGAGGACCTATAAAAACTTTGTGTGCCTTTTGGTCCTGAGGTCCTGAGGAGTAGGTCAGAATAACTGAGACCCAGTAGGAAGTACAAAGCGGCATCCCTTCATACTGAGATGTATGTCACTCCTATTTTCCATATCTGTCTATACCACAAAACCCCCTCCTTAAACACACACACGCACTTTACCCTTGAATTCTGTCGTTCCCTTTTTCATGGTCTCTCTTATAAATATTCCAGCACAGTCACTGCACCTTCCCTGTGAAGTGACTGTTTCCTGTACATATGTGTCTTTATATAACTCAAATGCAGCTATGCCATCGTATAACCAATGATAACAAACATCATGGGAAAACTCATATATACATTTTAGGCCTGATTCACACTGCATGCGCATAGCAGCGAAAAAATGTTTTTGCCCGTAAAGTTTCACCACTGAGCCTATTTTTGCAACTGCTGAACGTAGCAGAAAATACACTGAATACACTATACATTTTATTAACACAATATTACAATATTAGCTTCTATAAAGAAACACAATAATAGAGTCAACTACTTGACATTTGACAAAAAATACATCTGCCTTCATTCAGTTTACACATTGACAGGCACCTGAACACTGCAAATCAGTAAATCTGAGTGACTCCAGATAATATGTAGTTTGTAGAGTTTGGGTTCCATTGTAAATAAATGTCTATTAATTACTATTTGAATGCTAATGCGATCCACCTCGCTTACAATCACATTCATAATAATAATTCTCAACTGCACGGTAAACCAGAAATCATTTTATTTTCTGTATAAAGCTGCAGCTCATTTATGCAGCAGAAACACAGTCAGTGTGAAAGCACAATGTGAGCCTGCTATGACAGTTAAGCGGCAGCACCGCTTGCGTGCTGTTTATGCATGCGGTGTGAAACAGCATGAATTGCTTTCACAATGGAGCAAGCAGACTGGAGACTAAAAAAAAGCACTAATGTGAAGCTTGTAATTTTGATAAAGAACTACATACACAAATAACATTCATTAGTTGAGCTGTAAATTACTCTAAATTGTACTTTTGAGGTGGGGCTTCTTTTCTTTGAGGTTAAAGTTCTGAATATTGCTTTAATCTGTCAAAACACTGAGCACTTCACAAATGAATTACTCTGCCAGCACATAGCATTCAATAAATAAATGCATTTTTCTATTTTCTGGAGCATGTCACTGTCTGAAATTCCTGTTATTCTCTTTACTCTGTTAACTCTGTGGCCTGTGTGTTTGCCGAGCTGGAGCTCAGAGGTCAGGATGATGCGCTTTCTCCATCACACAGTCTCATCATATATATTTTGCACAAATGCATATGCCATGCAGCATTAAAAACAAGAAGAATGTTTGTATTTGTGCATCTTTACACCGTATGTATACAATGATGTGCATGTGTGACTATTTTTGTTGTGAGTTTGCAAAGTGCACAATGACAATACATTTATAAAATATTTTAAAAAGTTATAAAACATATACACTACAGTTCAAATGTTTGGGGTTGGCAAATGTTTTTAATTCTCTTATGTTCACCAAGGCTGATCAAAAATACAGTAAAAAAGTAATATTGTAAAAATATTATAAAAATTTTTAATAGCTGTTTTCTATTTTAATATATTAAAAAATTTATTTTATTCCTGTGATGGTAAAGTTGAATTTTGAGCAGTTTTCAGTGGCACATGATCCATCAGAAATAATTCTAAAATGCTACTTTGGTGTTTAAGAAACTTTTTCTTAAAAAATAAATAAATTACTGACCCCCATATTTTTGAACAGTGGTGTAATATAATAAAATATTTATTATATAAAAATATAAAAGATATTATACAAAATATTGATATTATATGAAATATCATTGTTTTATATAATATTGATTATATTAATTACTTTCAAGGTCACAATGGTAATGCTCACTATCACATTCATTCCTTTAAAGGGGTCATATGATGTGATTTAAATTTTTCCTTTCTCTTTGGAGTGTTACAAGCTCTTGGTGCATAAAGAAGATCTGTAAAGTTGCAAAGACTAAAGTCTCAAATCCAAAGAGATATTCTTTATAAAAGTTAAGAGTCAGCCACACCTACCTAAAACGGCTCGTTCTAACACGCCCCCACATATCTACCTCACTATGTGGGAAGATTTGCATAAAGGCTAAGGCTAAGGCTAAGGCTAAGGCTAAGGCTAAGGCTAAGGCTAAGGCTAAGGCTAAGGCTAAGGCTAAGGCTAAGGCTAAGGCTAAGGCTAAGGCTAAGGCTAAGGCTAAGGCTAAGGCTAAGGCTAAGGCTAAGGCTAAGGCTAAGGCTAAGGCTAAGGCTAAGGCTAAGGCTAAGGCTAAGGCTAAGGCTAAGGCTAAGGCTAAGGCTAAGGCTAAGGCTAAGGCTAAGGCTAAGGCTAAGGCTAAGGCTAAGGCTAAGGCTAAGGCTAAGGCTAAGGCTAAGGCTAAGGCTAAGGCTAAGGCTAAGGCTAAGGCTAAGGCTAAGGCTAAGGCTAAGGCTAAGGCTAAGGCTAAGGCTAAGGCTAAGGCTAAGGCTAAGGCTAAGGCTAAGGCTAAGGCTAAGGCTAAGGCTAAGGCTAAGGCTAAGGCTAAGGCTAAGGCTAAGGCTAAGGCTAAGGCTAAGGCTAAGGCTAAGGCTAAGGCTAAGGCTAAGGCTAAGGCTAAGGCTAAGGCTAAGGCTAAGGCTAAGGCTAAGGCTAAGGCTAAGGCTAAGGCTAAGGCTAAGGCTAAGGCTAAGGCTAAGGCTAAGGCTAAGGCTAAGGCTAAGGCTAAGGCTAAGGCTAAGGCTAAGGCTAAGGCTAAGGCTAAGGCTAAGGCTAAGGCTAAGGCTAAGGCTAAGGCTAAGGCTAAGGCTAAGGCTAAGGCTAAGGCTAAGGCTAAGGCTAAGGCTAAGGCTAAGGCTAAGGCTAAGGCTAAGGCTAAGGCTAAGGCTAAGGCTAAGGCTAAGGCTAAGGCTAAGGCTAAGGCTAAGGCTAAGGCTAAGGCTAAGGCTAAGGCTAAGGCTAAGGCTAAGGCTAAGGCTAAGGCTAAGGCTAAGGCTAAGGCTAAGGCTAAGGCTAAGGCTAAGGCTAAGGCTAAGGCTAAGGCTAAGGCTAAGGCTAAGGCTAAGGCTAAGGCTAAGGCTAAGGCTAAGGCTAAGGCTAAGGCTAAGGCTAAGGCTAAGGCTAAGGCTAAGGCTAAGGCTAAGGCTAAGGCTAAGGCTAAGGCTAAGGCTAAGGCTAAGGCTAAGGCTAAGGCTAAGGCTAAGGCTAAGGCTAAGGCTAAGGCTAAGGCTAAGGCTAAGGCTAAGGCTAAGGCTAAGGCTAAGGCTAAGGCTAAGGCTAAGGCTAAGGCTAAGGCTAAGGCTAAGGCTAAGGCTAAGGCTAAGGCTAAGGCTAAGGCTAAGGCTAAGGCTAAGGCTAAGGCTAAGGCTAAGGCTAAGGCTAAGGCTAAGGCTAAGGCTAAGGCTAAGGCTAAGGCTAAGGCTAAGGCTAAGGCTAAGGCTAAGGCTAAGGCTAAGGCTAAGGCTAAGGCTAAGGCTAAGGCTAAGGCTAAGGCTAAGGCTAAGGCTAAGGCTAAGGCTAAGGCTAAGGCTAAGGCTAAGGCTAAGGCTAAGGCTAAGGCTAAGGCTAAGGCTAAGGCTAAGGCTAAGGCTAAGGCTAAGGCTAAGGCTAAGGCTAAGGCTAAGGCTAAGGCTAAGGCTAAGGCTAAGGCTAAGGCTAAGGCTAAGGCTAAGGCTAAGGCTAAGGCTAAGGCTAAGGCTAAGGCTAAGGCTAAGGCTAAGGCTAAGGCTAAGGCTAAGGCTAAGGCTAAGGCTAAGGCTAAGGCTAAGGCTAAGGCTAAGGCTAAGGCTAAGGCTAAGGCTAAGGCTAAGGCTAAGGCTAAGGCTAAGGCTAAGGCTAAGGCTAAGGCTAAGGCTAAGGCTAAGGCTAAGGCTAAGGCTAAGGCTAAGGCTAAGGCTAAGGCTAAGGCTAAGGCTAAGGCTAAGGCTAAGGCTAAGGCTAAGGCTAAGGCTAAGGCTAAGGCTAAGGCTAAGGCTAAGGCTAAGGCTAAGGCTAAGGCTAAGGCTAAGGCTAAGGCTAAGGCTAAGGCTAAGGCTAAGGCTAAGGCTAAGGCTAAGGCTAAGGCTAAGGCTAAGGCTAAGGCTAAGGCTAAGGCTAAGGCTAAGGCTAAGGCTAAGGCTAAGGCTAAGGCTAAGGCTAAGGCTAAGGCTAAGGCTAAGGCTAAGGCTAAGGCTAAGGCTAAGGCTAAGGCTAAGGCTAAGGCTAAGGCTAAGGCTAAGGCTAAGGCTAAGGCTAAGGCTAAGGCTAAGGCTAAGGCTAAGGCTAAGGCTAAGGCTAAGGCTAAGGCTAAGGCTAAGGCTAAGGCTAAGGCTAAGGCTAAGGCTAAGGCTAAGGCTAAGGCTAAGGCTAAGGCTAAGGCTAAGGCTAAGGCTAAGGCTAAGGCTAAGGCTAAGGCTAAGGCTAAGGCTAAGGCTAAGGCTAAGGCTAAGGCTAAGGCTAAGGCTAAGGCTAAGGCTAAGGCTAAGGCTAAGGCTAAGGCTAAGGCTAAGGCTAAGGCTAAGGCTAAGGCTAAGGCTAAGGCTAAGGCTAAGGCTAAGGCTAAGGCTAAGGCTAAGGCTAAGGCTAAGGCTAAGGCTAAGGCTAAGGCTAAGGCTAAGGCTAAGGCTAAGGCTAAGGCTAAGGCTAAGGCTAAGGCTAAGGCTAAGGCTAAGGCTAAGGCTAAGGCTAAGGCTAAGGCTAAGGCTAAGGCTAAGGCTAAGGCTAAGGCTAAGGCTAAGGCTAAGGCTAAGGCTAAGGCTAAGGCTAAGGCTAAGGCTAAGGCTAAGGCTAAGGCTAAGGCTAAGGCTAAGGCTAAGGCTAAGGCTAAGGCTAAGGCTAAGGCTAAGGCTAAGGCTAAGGCTAAGGCTAAGGCTAAGGCTAAGGCTAAGGCTAAGGCTAAGGCTAAGGCTAAGGCTAAGGCTAAGGCTAAGGCTAAGGCTAAGGCTAAGGCTAAGGCTAAGGCTAAGGCTAAGGCTAAGGCTAAGGCTAAGGCTAAGGCTAAGGCTAAGGCTAAGGCTAAGGCTAAGGCTAAGGCTAAGGCTAAGGCTAAGGCTAAGGCTAAGGCTAAGGCTAAGGCTAAGGCTAAGGCTAAGGCTAAGGCTAAGGCTAAGGCTAAGGCTAAGGCTAAGGCTAAGGCTAAGGCTAAGGCTAAGGCTAAGGCTAAGGCTAAGGCTAAGGCTAAGGCTAAGGCTAAGGCTAAGGCTAAGGCTAAGGCTAAGGCTAAGGCTAAGGCTAAGGCTAAGGCTAAGGCTAAGGCTAAGGCTAAGGCTAAGGCTAAGGCTAAGGCTAAGGCTAAGGCTAAGGCTAAGGCTAAGGCTAAGGCTAAGGCTAAGGCTAAGGCTAAGGCTAAGGCTAAGGCTAAGGCTAAGGCTAAGGCTAAGGCTAAGGCTAAGGCTAAGGCTAAGGCTAAGGCTAAGGCTAAGGCTAAGGCTAAGGCTAAGGCTAAGGCTAAGGCTAAGGCTAAGGCTAAGGCTAAGGCTAAGGCTAAGGCTAAGGCTAAGGCTAAGGCTAAGGCTAAGGCTAAGGCTAAGGCTAAGGCTAAGGCTAAGGCTAAGGCTAAGGCTAAGGCTAAGGCTAAGGCTAAGGCTAAGGCTAAGGCTAAGGCTAAGGCTAAGGCTAAGGCTAAGGCTAAGGCTAAGGCTAAGGCTAAGGCTAAGGCTAAGGCTAAGGCTAAGGCTAAGGCTAAGGCTAAGGCTAAGGCTAAGGCTAAGGCTAAGGCTAAGGCTAAGGCTAAGGCTAAGGCTAAGGCTAAGGCTAAGGCTAAGGCTAAGGCTAAGGCTAAGGCTAAGGCTAAGGCTAAGGCTAAGGCTAAGGCTAAGGCTAAGGCTAAGGCTAAGGCTAAGGCTAAGGCTAAGGCTAAGGCTAAGGCTAAGGCTAAGGCTAAGGCTAAGGCTAAGGCTAAGGCTAAGGCTAAGGCTAAGGCTAAGGCTAAGGCTAAGGCCTGAGGGCTCTGTAGAGTAGCTATCTGGAGATATGCGCTAAACAATACTCAGCAGAGGGAAGGGATCAGAGTGAGTGTTAAATAGTGAGGGAGTGATATGAAACAGCTGGGTGCAATCAGTGTAAACAGCTGTGTGCAATCTGTGCTGAGTGCAATCAGTGCAATGAATGATGGGATATGTAGACATCTGATCTACAGGGTGATGTGCAACAGTGTGTAGTGCGAGAGTCAATGAAATCGGAAAGGGTGACCTCTGATGGCTAGCAGATGGAAGTTCATGGACCGGATTCGTGACAATTAACACAAGCTAAAGACATTTTAATGTTTTATTGTATAAAATACCTCAGTAATACCACCTTGCGTTTTTTTAAAGCGTTTACTTGTCTTGAAAAAGACAACTTGTTAAAAAGTGGTTAAATGGGACTACAGAGGTTGTCACGGACGAACAGGTAAACTTCTACTACTTCGATTTTACAGCCTTATTGTGCTTACAATCACACTTTTGCAAACTATTCTAACTCAATCTCTTAGGGAAAATTCTTCAAAAAAAAATTTAAGACAAAGATTTGTCAGAAGCTTAATGGTGGTGATGTTCAAATCATGCGACCGTGGTGTAGTTCGTATATAGCTTAAGCTTAAAAGTTTAAAAATTCATAAATGTTGTGTTCATATGTGAACATTATCATGATGAACAAAATGTGTAAGAATCATAAACATTGTCACAGAACTTATTTTTGCAATAATCCAAAAGCCAATGGAACAATCCTACTGTTTTTTTTTTGTTTTTTTTGCTAACTTCAGGACTGACCTATAAAGATATGTCACCACTGCAGCACTCTATGGAGGTATTAGATTATCAGACAACATCATCATGTGCCCGAAAAATACTGTAAAGGCTTTAAGACCAAACCAATGGTTGAAACAATGGATAAATCTATGTAGCCTTTGAAATTCATCCAATCAAATTACAAAGCCAGAGCTATCCGTTTTATAAATAAAAATGACTTTAGCAAGTAAGACACACTCAAACAAGGGCACAACAAGCAAACATAAATATAGACCCTTTAGCAAGTAACTAATGACTTACATGCTTGCTATTCCAAGTCATTCTGTTCACTAACGTCTAAAGTTTCCTCACTGGAGAAAACATTCCAGAGGCCCAGGCTGAATGACAGGAAGACGAAAGAAGATCAGAGCCAACATGATGAAATTACTCAGGGAAGAATAGACCTGACAGCCGTTCAAGGGCATGGCATTAACCTTTTAGCAGTGCCAGGGGCTTTCCTCGATTTACTATGATATTTTTACTAAATATACCAGTGTATATTTGCTCCTTTATATATGAGAGATCTGCCATTGTAATTCAAATTATCTATGCAAAGATGAACCCTGTTCAAAGAATATGAAATGTTGGTATTGGCATATGAAGATGGCAGATTCATGTTTTTTTTTCATATACACTTCCGTTTAAAAGTTTGGGGTCAGTAATATTTAATTTAATGTTTTGAAAGAAGTCTCTTATGCTCATCAATTTGATCAATTATTTGATCAAAAATACATCAATATTGTGAAAAATATTACAATTTAAAATAACTTGTTCTATTTTAATATATCTTAAAATTTATTTAATTCCTGTGAAGGCAAAGTTGAATTTTCAGCAGCCCTTACTCAAGTCTTCACTGTCACATGATTCTCCAGAAAACATTGTAATATGCCAATCGGCTGCTCAGTTATTATCAATTATTATTAATGCTCAGTTAATAATGCTTCTTAATATTGTCAATGTTTTTTTAAAGGTTTATGCTGCTTTTTGTGGAAACCATGATACATTTATTTTCAAGATTATTTGATGGATATAAAGTTATAATATAATGTAATGCACTAAAATCCTTAACTAGATCTAATCAATCAGAATTCCTCAGAAGTCTTTTTGAGCAGAAATGTACAGTATTTAAACACACACACACACACACACACACACACACTTGCACAAATTAATGTAGACAGACATGAGGACCTATAAAAACTTTGTGTGCCTTTTGGTCCTGAGGGAGAGCCAAGTAGGTCAGAATAACTGAGACCCAGTAGGAAGTACAAAGCGGCATCCCTTCATACTGAGATGTATGTCACTCCTATTTTCCATATCTGTCTATACCACAAAACCCCCTCCTTAAACACACACACACACACACACACACACACACACACACACACATACTTTACCCTCATATTTTGTCATTCCCTTTTTCATTGTCTCTCTGATAATATTCCAGCACAGTCACCTCACCTTCCCTGTGACCGGACTGTTTCCTGTACATATGTGTTTTATATAACTCAAATGCAGCTATATGCCAGAATATAACCAATGATAACCAACATCACAGGAAAGGCCTGTTTCACACTACATGCTCATAGCAGCAAATATTTATTTTGCCTGTAAAGTTTCACTATTTGAGCCTATTTTTCCAAGTGTGCTGAATGCAGCAGAAAATACATTGAAAACACTATAACCAATTTTATTAACACATTTCACATTATTGGCTTTTATAAAGAAACACAAAATAACAGAGTCATCTACTTGACTTTTCACAGAAATACATCTATCTGCCTTCATTACGTTTAAACATTGACAGGCACCCGAACACCGCAAATCAGTAAATCAGAGTCAATCCAAATCATTTAAGAAGATTATAGAGTTCGGGTTCCATTGTAAATGAATTACTATTTGGATGTAAATGTGATCCACCTTGCTACAATCACATTTGTAATAATAATTCTCAACTACACACACCTAATACTCATTGTGGGTAACTAAAAATCCCTTTAGTTTCTGTATAAAGCGGCAGCTCTTTTATGCAGCAGAAACACAGTCAGTGTGAAAGCACAATGTGAGCCTGCTATGGCAGTTAAGCTGCAGCACCACTTGTGTGCCGTTTATGCATGCGGTGTGAAACAGCATGAACCACATCTGGGACTTGCTTTTTACAATTGAGCTAGCAGGCAAGCAGACTGGAGGCTAAAATACACAAATGTGAAGCTTGTAATTTTGATAAAGGACTATATACATGAATAATATTCGTTAGTTGAGCTGTAAATGACTCTAAATTGTCCTTTTGAGGTGGGGCTTCTTTGCTTTAATCTGTCAAAACACTGGGTACTTCACAAATGAACTACTCTGGCAGCACATAACATTCAATAAATATAATGCATTTTTCTATTTTCTGGAGCATGTCACTGTCTGAAAAATCCCTGTTATCCTCTTTACTCTGTTAACTATGCCTGTGTGTTCGCTGAGCTGCGGTCAGGATGACGCCCTCACCCCATCACATACAGTCTCATCATATACATTCTGCACAAATGCATATGCAGTGCAGCATTAAAAACCACAAGAATGTTTGTATTTGTGCATCTACACTGTATGTATACAATGATGTGCATGTGAAATTGGTTTGCAACATTGCAATGAGTGAAATAAGGATAAGAAAATTACATAATATATATACACGTACATATATCATTAAAATATCAACTTACAGTTCAAAAGTTTCGGGTCAGCAAGACTTTTTAATGTTTATAATAGAAGTCACTTAGATTCACCAAGATTGCATTTATTTGATCACAATACAGTAAAAGAGTAATATTGTGAAATATTATTACAATTTAAATAACTATTTTCTATTTTAATATATTTAAAAATACATATTATTCTGTGATGGCAAAGATGAATTTTCAGCAGTTATTACTCCAGTCTTCAGTGTCACGTGATCTTTCTGAAATCAGTATAATATGCAGATTTTTTGCTCAATAAATATTTTTTATTTTTATTTATTTATTAAAACATCTGTACTGCCTAATATTTTTATGTAAACCAAGATAAAAAAAATTCAGGATTCTATGATGAATAGAAATTTTAACAGAACGTCGTTTATTTGAAATAGAATCTGATCAACTAAATGATCAACTTCACGCATCATTGATGAAAAAAGTAACAATTTCCTTACTGACTCCAAATTTTTGAACGGTAGTGTAATATTAATGTAATATTTATTGTATAAAAATATAATAGGTATTTTATAAAATATTGATATTATACAGAATATCAATATTTGATATAATATTGATTATATTATTAACTTTAAATCTGGAGACTGGTTTACACGTAAAAAGTAACATGCTTTGATTTGCTAAAATATTTTTTAAATTAAAATAATAATTCCAATATGACCATTTCATTTTTCCTTTAACAACCAAACGTCACAGTCCCCAGCTCCCAGCCCTCTGTTGCTTTACTCTAATCCTTGTCAGTCTGCATAGAGTGTTTTCCGAGAAGGTGTTTTATTCAAGCAACTCACAGGTTCAGTTCCCCTGGAGTAACAGTGAATCTACATCAATGGCCCTCAAAATCTATTCAGGGTCTGACTCACCTGGGCGTCTGTGGGGGCGGAGCTCTGATCCGGCTGTTGTGGCTGAGCTGGCGATGCACTGATGGTGACATTTTTGTCTGAGCGGCTGCTGCTGTCTCGGCTGTGTGATTTGTGCCGATCCCTGCTGCTGCGTTCACTGCACGAGAGAGACACACACAGCGACGGAGGTGAGGGAAACGCTGTTGCCATGGCGATAGGAGCAGGGGAAACACACTCAGATTAATGACAGGATAACCACCATCATCATTTTCCCTCCTCATCCTCTCACGCTTTCTCTAGCACTGTCTCGCACATGCCCTAACTGGAGCATCTGGTGCAAACTGGGTTAGATGCAGTGAGCTGTGACGACCCTAATCCAAACACAGCGTTCTCTCTCTCTCTCGCTCAGTCTTTTTAGTCATCATAGTTAATGCCTGGCAAGCCTTAGAACAAAACAAACGAGATAAACAAACAAATACAGCACTCCTGCACACACACACACACGCTCAAACACACTTACTATCAAACAGCATCAGACGTCTCGCTCTGAGTAATTATTGACATCAGCAAATAACTCTGCAAATATCTGCAAAGACAGCCTTTGTGCTCACTCTGTCTCTGTGTGTTTAATATTATACAGCTTTCACAAGGAAGCATGAAAATGACATTGTTACAGTGACTGATGACAAACTAGCTCTGTTTCACAACCAAGTGTCTACTACCTTCCATTGATTTCTATAGTATTTTTCCATACTATGGAAGCCAGTGTGGACCAGCAAATGTTTGGTTACCAACATTATTCAAAATATCTTATTTTGTGTTAAGCAGAATAAAGAAACTAATACAGGTTTGGAACAACATGAGGCTGAGTTATTGATGACAGAATTTCCAGTTTTGAGTGAACTATACCAGTGGTTTGTCACCTGGTTTAGCCAATTATTCACTGCAAAAAAAAAAAAAAAAATTAATAAACCTGATTTATGCATCATGACACAAAAACTGATAAGACTATTTATTTTAAACGATCATAAAAAATAAAAAAAATAAAAATAAAAAAACCACAATCAGTGTTGTGTTACTTTTATTGATTATTACAGTTTTTCAATAGTTTGATTTAGACATTTTTTTAAATATTTTCTACTTTCATTTTAATTTGTAATTTTGTTTTGCTTTTGTAATTTTTAAATATGCCTATGTAATTTTTAGTTTTACATTTTAGTTGCATTGTCATTGTCATTGACACACACATATATATATATATATATATATATATATATATAGTTGCATTTAGTAAGTACAAGCAAGCAGTTTTTCTATGCAGTCCATGACCCTGTCAGAACAGATGTGCAACCCCTTTTGAGTTCACGACCCACTACTCAACTACAGTTTTCTAAAGTAACTCTGTTATCATGTCATCATGTCAATAGTCATTTGACTACAGAGAAGTCAGTTATTTCGGATAGTTTAAATGAACATTTTATATCCTCTGGCTCTCTATTTGAAGCTCAGTCACAAAATAGTTCTACGATAAATTCTCTTATTGTACCTTCAACTGAGATTCCATGTAAATTAAGAAAAAAAATTATTTTAACCAGCTCTGTTTTTTTTTTTTTTTTTTGGACCCATATAAGCCTGCAGGGCCTGATAAGATGGAACCGTTTTATTTAAAGTTTGCATCTGATTTTATTGCTGAACCATAGACTTATTTATTGAATCTTTCTATTTTCCATTGTGAAATCCCTAAGATTTAGAAATCTGCTTTTGTTTCTCCTCTTTTTAAAGGGGGGGACCCTTTGCAGTTGAACAATTATAGACCAATATCTAAACTATGTGTTTTATCCAAGCTTTTGGAGAAATTATTAAATGAACAATTAAAATCTTTTCTGGAAATAAATAATATTCTTTCTCCTTTTCAATCTGGATTTAGAAAGCAGAATATTACTGTCACTGCTGCTTTGAAAGTGTTTAGTAACATTATTGATGCCTTAGATTGCAAAAAAAATTGTTCAGCTCTTTTTCTTGACTTATCAAAGGCTTTTGACACAGTTGATCATGGCTTACTCCTAAATAGACTCTCCATTGTTGGTCTCTCTGAAAATGCCATTAAATGGTTTGTCAAATATCTTCAGGGCGAACACAGTGTGTGCTTTTAAAAGACTGTACTTCATCTATTTTGTCACTTTCCAAAGATGTCCCTCAGGGGTCTGTTCTAGGACCTATTTTATTTTCCTTGCATATAAATAATTTATGCGATAACATTCAAAATGCAAAGTTCCATCTGTATGCAGGCAACACTGCTATTTACTGCTGCACTCCATCAGCTTCACAAGCACTTCATTATTTATAGTCAGCGTTTGATATTGTTCAGTTCCGTTTATGTCAGCTTACGCTGGTTTTAAACACAGATAAAACTAGTTTAATGATTTTTTCAAATTCTAAATTTGTATCAAGTAATCTTCCTGACATTATATCCTTCCAGGGAACAAAAATTGAATATGCTGTATAAATACCTGGGCATCCTATTTGATAGTCAGTTAACTTTTAAGCTACATATTGATCAATTAATTTCAAAACTTAAGCTCAATTTGCGATTTTACTACAGAAATAGATCTTTATTTTATTTTAAAGCAAGGAAATATTTGGTATCTGCTACCTTCTTACCACTTTTGGATTATGGTGATCTGCTGTATATGAATGCCCCAGGATATTATCTAAAAAAAACGTTTCATAGTGTTTTACGTTTTATTACTGGTTGTAGTTATCAAACACATCATTGTACTTTATATGAGAAGGCTGAGTTACCATCGTTGTATACCCGAAGAAGTTTTAATTGGTATTGTTTTTGTTTATAAGACTATTTGTGGTCTAACTCGGTCTCTGAGTTTTTCTAAATCAAAGGTACGCTACAAACTACACTCAAACGATCTGTTATATTTTAAAGTCCCTTTGGTTCGAACAGAGCTAGGGAAAAAGGGTTTTGGATATAATGCTACTTTGGCATGGAATAATCTACAAAGCATTCTAAAGCTGAACGTGTTTCCATCATTACATGAATTTAAGCTACTTTTAACAAGCTGTGTATTTTATCCTTTGGTGAACTGTTGTTGTGATTTTTGATTTGTGTTTTGTATTATGATGTAAACTTGTACATACTATGTTATTTGTTGCTGCTTTCTTGGCCAGGTCACTCTTGCAAAAGAGATTTTAATCTCAATGAGTTTTTAGCCTGGTTAAATAAAGAAATGAATGAAAAATGTGCGATCAGTGAGCATGAAGAGAGAGAATGCATTATGAAGATTAGAAGATTGCTTTTGTCTTACACTGACCTCTAACTGTTACATTTAGAGACTAGTTGACAGTTTATGAAGGTACAAGTTTTGATCAATCCCAATTTGAATACTACCCTTATGTTTTTAAAATACTCCCTTTTCTTTTACAGCAAGTCATCACATATGTCAAGCCTCTGTTGCTTTACTCTAATCCTGGACAGCCTGGGCAGAGTGGGAACGCTGGCATACTTTGGGATTGTGTTATATTATAGAACATGTCTACAGCTAAGCCACAGGGACTAAACCTAACAGCTGCTCCAACATACAACAAAGTACAAGGTTAAAATTTGTAGATAGACAATTAATATATTAAGAATCAATATAATAATATTCATCAATATAATAATATTCATTAAAATTAATTTAATTTTAACAATATATTTTTTAACTAAAAAAATATATATAACAAAAACTTTTCCTGAAATTTTCTAGCACATTTTTTACTCACTTATTATAGCTTCAGACCCTCTAAAGTAACCCAAGGCTTCTTTTTGTCCTGCTGAAGTGGGTTCAAACCTCAACCACATCTTCAACTGCTGCACCACACCACATTCTCTAATTCTTCTTTCTTTTATCACTTTCTAAAAATATCTAAATGGCCTTCATTCTACATATTTTCTTTGCTTTTAACAGTGCTAAAGATCTTGGCACTAAATTCCCAAAGAGATTTTTAAAAAATTCAATAAATTAATAAAACAGCAAAACCCCTTTTCCCAGCAGTGCAGATCTACTCAACTCTGTGTATTTCAGTATTCTAAATACCCTGCAGCAAGCATTGGACTGTAATTAGAAGTTATATAAACTGGGTGTTGATGCTGAATGGGAGAGGCAGTATGATAGCCCCTACTGAAACACTGAGGTGTCCGTCCCCACCCAGACATTATAAATATGTGTTGATATAAACTGCAGAGTTCAAATTCATTTGAAAATTGGTAGAAAGAAATAGCTGAGTATGCCCACTGATCCAAGGAAAACTGGCTAGATGAGTGTATGCTACAATTGTAGATACAGACAGAAAGAGAGAGAGAATGAGACAGTTTGAAGGTGGTGTGTGAAATATATTAGTAAGCAAATATTTTAATTATCATTGTTTTAACTTTCATTAGCACATCTTTTAGAGACAAGTTTTGCTTTTTCCATGTCTAAAAAAGTTAAACTAGACTAAGTACTGAACAGACACAATTATGGTAAGATATGGAGATGATGGGATAGGATGCATGTGCTAATTCATCCAAAAAATAGTTACTGGAAAAAAAAATAAATGGAAAGAAACAGAGATAAAGAAGTGAAAGTGGCAGGAAGTTTGACAGCCGAACAGAAAGAGGACATTCATTTGTGGCTTTATCAGTGAAGACACATACATTCTCTGCTTTCATTCTGGAATTCCTCAGGCCTGTTTGGGCCTTTCACTGGAGATTTTATAGGAAACCAAACAATAGCAGAGCTCAATAAATAACTTCCTAATTACAGTGGGTGGGGTCAACACAGTCTAATAGCATTCAAGTGTATATCAGTAAGTAATGACAAGGAGAGCTGGGAGAATATGTTGAAAATCTCTGGCTCAGATCACAGCATCTGAAAATCCAGCCCAAATCTGTGAGCACGAGTGAAAAGTGTCATACAAGGACAAACAATTCTATACAATAAGAAACTACTTAACCAGCAGCAATGGAAAGGAATAGAAGATGAAATAGAGATTAAAAAGCATGTTGACAACAAATGCAATATTGGTCATGAAGTCATAAAAAGCTAACTTTAAAAAATACAGAAAAAAACTAAAAATGCCCTTAAAAATTCAACAAGTCTGGTTTTGTTTAGTCTAGAATTATGCAAATAGTGTCTTCATCTCATCTCAAAAATACTGAGTGAACCTTTAAACAAGAACATTTCTTTAATGAGTTATGACACTGATTACCTTTTTAAAGTAATAATTTAGCATCATCAGAGGCAAATTCCCAATAATTTAATCTGAAAGTAATTAAATACATCCAGTCACTAATGAGCAACAGAATCATTTCACAGACAAATTCATTCAATTTTGTTATTGAAAGCTTTGAAGCTCTAAATAAATGCAAAATATTTTCACGATGACAATATTCATTTTCTGCATGAATAAGTGTGAGGGAATCTGAGAAAATCCTCAGGAGAGAGATACATTAGAGGGAGAAGGAGAGTATGGTGTTCTGTACATGCATGCGCACAGGCAGTTCAGCCCTTTACCTCTGTTTGTTTGACCCCCGTGACCTGTTGGAGTGGTGAGAATAACCAGAGTGGATGGAATCTGTGTCCATTGTAATACTGTCCGTGCTGTGACTGGTTTAACACAGCGGAGGGAGGAATGCAGCGACAGTTAAAGTGCTGACGATGATCAGGACATACATGAAGCTGCGCAAGATGACAGGATCATTTCTAGGGGCTTTCTGTTATCAAACATTAACCTAAAAAGAGAGAAAAATAAATATTTTAATATTTAACTCCTTATACCACAATAATTTAATTTAATACAGAATTTAATTCAGGGCACAAACACAGTCTTTTAAAAAGGTTAGGGCTATCTCATGTCAGTTAGTATAAAATAACTGCAATACAGTGCAGCAGTCCAAAAAAAAGGCATATGTTCAATTCCCAGGGAAAGCAAGAACTGATCAAATGTGTACCTTGAATGTAATGTAAGCAGAGGCGGACAAAGTACTCAACTCCATTACTTGAGTGAAAGTACAGATACTAAGTCGCTTCGGATAAAGCATCTACCAAATGCATAAATGTATACATATTTCTCCAATACGCTGACAACAAATGCAGGAACAGCATCAAGAGATCACTGCAGCAATGTCTAAAGCACTGTAAAGCACCTCTGCTGGCAAGATCAATCTGCATCTGTTTCAGTACTACTTAACTTTAGCCAGTACAGAAGCTAAAGTAATAAATATATTTTGCTTGCCTTCCGCTTCCTCCTTCCTAGTTGGAATATATCTGCTGGTGATAATTTATTAAAGAACGGAAGGTAGGATCCTTAGGATATCAACTGTACTTCATTAGTACTCAGCTATTCCTTTTCATTACAATGCCGATAGAGCCCTCTCACTTGAGCTGTTGTGGAACCTATTTTTCTTAGCTTTTTTGGCCCCCAGGTCTCCACCTTCAGATAATTCTGACTGCTCAGTTTCATGGTGTCACTTTAAATTTGATCTTTCAAATTACATATGCACTTTCACTAGTCGACTTCAATGCTCTGCCATGACGCTTTAAGCTTGACGTGGACTAGTCGCTGGTCCAATAGAGGGTTCAACAGGATAAGAAATATTTGAAAGGCTTCCACATTTACGCTCCGTTTCCAAACAGTTCAAATGACAAATAAATGCATACTCTGAAAGCGCTCCACAAGACGTGTGATTATATTACTGGATGCTCGAAATTGAACAGGAGAATGCACGTTTTAAACAACTTGTACAGGTAAGTTAATCGCCATTCTAATCTAATGCGCTGCTGCACTGTAACGTACACACATAGGCTACAGACAGTAGCGCGTACATTACGCTATTGTCAACACTGTTCTGTGATTTCTCAATAAAATAGCTTAGAAACTGAAAAGTTCAAGCATATTTTTCTTAATAACTAAATTCCACAGCTTCACTATTAGTAGGGAGACGCTGCCATGTATAATTAATTCACACACGCAATCGCTCTCACTAAGGCATTCATATGAATTGATTTAGAATGAGTAGAAATCTGTGAGAAATGTAACGACTCAAAGACAAAAGAACTAATAAAAAAAAAGCTGTTATAGGAGCAACAGCCATGTGGGCAGCGCTGCTCGTTCAACCCCTAACACACACACACACACATATAATATATATATATATATATATATATATATATATAAACTTGTTTTGGTCATATTTACTATTAAATGGTTAGTTCACCCCAAAATGAAAATTATGTAATTAATTACTCACCCTCATGTCATACCAAACCCATAATACCTCTGTTCATCTTCAGAACACAAATTAAGATATTTTTGATGGAATCTGAGAACTCTCTGACCCTCCACAGACGGCAATGCAACTGAAATGTTCCCAGACAGAAACGTAGCAAGGACATCGGTAAAACAGTCCATGTGACATCAGTGGCTCAACTTCAATTTTACGAAGCTACGAGAATACTTTTTGTGTGCAAAGAAAACAAAAATGACGACTTTATTCAACTATTCTTCTCCCCCGAGTTACTGTCTTCCGCCATTTTGGAGAGTATCTCAACGCATACGCACACTTTCCCCTGAGCATAAACAACACTGATTACGCAGATTACGTTCATGCGCGCGCTTTCACCCCTAACATAAACAATGCCGATTACGTTCTTGGGTACTCTCCAAAATGGCAGAAGACATAACTCGGGGAGAAGAATTGGTAAATAAATTGTTATTTTTGTTTTCTTTGCGCACAAAAAGTATTCTCGTAGCTTCGCAAAATTGAAGTTGAACCACTGATGTCACATGGACTGTTTTACTGATGTCCTTACTACAAAGCACATCCCTCCATAATAAAAAGTGCCTCACACAGCTCCGGGGGCAGAACAAAGGCTTCCTGTAGCGAATCAAAGCATTTTTGTAAGAAAAAATATCCATATTCAAAACGTAATAATCACTTTAATCTAGCGTGCGCCAACAGTTGTATAAACGCAGAGATTTTATTCATTATATTTAACTAATATACTTTACATGTAATAGTAAAATTGTTTAAAAACATAAACAAATATATACTTTTTTACATTTTCATTATTATATAATTTCTCTCTATATATAATACAATTGTAAAATAGGTATAATGTAAAAATGTGTATAAAATGATGTCTTCATGTCATTTTTAAGTCACGTAAAATGTTACAAATATTATGGATAATTGTATACATATACTTTTCTGCCTTTTATATACATTTATTATTTATATATGAATATGTACTAATGTTATTGCTAAGCTAATCTTAAATTTAGTATTGCACTGTTCAAATAATATTCTAAATAACTGAAGATATAGTGCTCATATATGGGGGACACAGGTTTGATTCTAGCCTGCAATATATCCTAATGCCATTTCTTGCTTTTCTTAATAATTTCCTGATATAATTTTTATTTATGTCAAGTAAAAATGCAAACCTCCCAAGATAAATCAATAAATATTACACAATTATCAACGTCCCTTGCCGTGTCTTCTCCAAGACTACTACAACATTTCCAAAGAAGTTTTTCGAATCACGAATATGTAAACAGCATGTTTGTTTGTGTGTGTGTGTGTGTGTGTGTGTGTGTGTGTGTATTATTCCAAAATGGACAGCGAAAGAGAGAATGACAGTGAGTTACAGTAGCGCAACAGAAAAATTGCATTACAGAGCCTCGCTCTCTTTAATCTGGGCATTGAGGCCTGATGGAAATTAAACAATTGTATCAGAAACATTGGTAGCTCTATATTTAGCCAGGACAATCCAGCCCCATACAGAACACTATCCTGAACTCTCTCTCTCTATCTCCAGCTGTGCAGTGGAGTGAAGTCCATCTCTAAGGAGCAGATGTGGATAAAACACCATACACACCCACAAACAGGAATAGTACTCAAAAACATCACAAATGCTGCTGTCAAAAAAAAAAAAAAAAAATTCATAGTGTGGTATTTACTAGACGGGCTTTCATTACTTAAGCGTTTCATTCATGTGCTTGAGAAACATGCAGCTCTCATGCTTGCAACCTCAGCTACACGGCACTCTTGAAGTATTTCAAGTATTTGGATGATTATATTGTCAGTCTTGACATGCAATGCAGTATTATTTTGTCTATAGAAACACTGCACTTATCACTTCTAGATCTTGAAAAGCACATGCAAATACACATATTTTGTGTATTGTCCAGATTGCTGCCAACAAAACAGTCTGAAGCTTGTAACGGCCATTCAGAGTGATAAACAGTTTATAACCTCAAACTGTTCATATAACTGCCTGAAAGGCACTGACGCCCATTATTTTTCCCATCGCTCTACATCTCTTCATCTCACAATAAAAACACCACAAGCTTATTTGGTTAGCATAGTGATTGCAGCCAGGGCCAGCACATGAGCTGACACATTTTACAGCAAGGCCTCCCAGCAGTTTAACTGTAATAATTAAATTTGTTAACAATCCCTTCCCTGGGTGCTGCTTGAGGAAGCCTAAGTCAAGGAATACTAGTGTTACTATACTAAGATCCTAAGTGTTGAAATGTCAACATATGTTGTGATAGACAGTATAAGATACTATGAAATTAAAACAAAAAATGTGTGTTATAGTTTCTGAATGTCTCACCACTTCCAGTGTTTTCAGGCTCCGTGCCCTTTTGTGTTCTTCCTTGGAATGTTTTTTTTAAACAATGATATGGGGTTGTAAAAATTTAAGCAAAAATAAAACACTGAAGTATTAAACATTAAACATAAGAAATGATCCCATTTTCAAGACATGCATGGTGTGTTGAATGTGTGTGTAGCAATAGAAAGACCGTTTATAAATACATTACAGGTACCAAAATAACAATGTGGGAGCCTTGTTCCTTCACGGTGTTCTTGAGATAAAGTTTAGTGTTATTTTAGCGCAAGAGAGAGTAAAACTTTTAGATAGGCCAATGCATAATTCATGTGCCGTCAGATATAAAATGCAAGAGTTGTACTGACAGATTAAAAGCCAGCGTTTGCAAGTCGGTTGTTTTCTGATGTGCAGAAGACATAAAATGTCTGCTTTACAAGAAAGACTGTCTCATTATTTATTTCTAGGGAGGAGAAACACACGCTTCCAATGTTTATCAGTCAAAACCACACAGCATACAACACATAGCTGAGGTGCACATGCTCTGGTAAAATACCTGTTTGCTAATGTGTTACTAACACAATTTTAAGTTTTTTTTTTTTTTTTCACAATTCAGTCTTCCCTGAAAAGCATGGCATCTTACAGAGAATCCAACAGCATAATATGGCATACATTAGCTGGCAGTAGTTTCCTATGGACCAAGAAGCACAAGAAAGTCCATGTGAACAGTGATGGACACAATCTCATTCATGTTGTACAAGCCAACAGAAGGATCATATTATTGTAAAATGTGGTCCTTAACAATTCACAGCAAGTTAGGGCACAGGTATGTTAAGAAACGGTAAGTGTATGTCCAATAAAATTAATTCACCCCAGCCGGCGATTTCGACGAAGGAGTGTCCGGAAGAACATGTGACGACTCCAGGCTGGACTCCGCTTCCTCCACGGTGAAAGCCGATCCGGCGATCCACAGCGCAAAGTTGTAGTATTTCCTCAGCGACCAGCACGGATCAGCTCCAGGCATGACGAAGCAGATATCGTCCTCTTTTGGAAGACCAAACAAAGTAGTTTCGCTTTTACAACGAAGCACACAGTGTCTTTACGACATTGCGGCGGAAACAACAATACTACAGCGAGAATAAAAGTTACGCCTTCTTTCTTTGCGTGAACATTTGGGCGGCGTTATGCAAATCTTCCCACATCGTGACGTAGACATGTGGGGGCGTGTTAGAATGAGCTGTTTTAGGTAGGCGTGGCTGACTCTGAACTTTTATAAAGAATATCTCTTTGGATTTGAGACTTTAGTCTTTGCAACTTTACAGATCTTCTTTATGCACCAAGAGCTTGTAACACTCCAAAGAGAAAGGAAAAATTGAAATCGCATTATATGACCCCTTTAAATGTTCTATGTCAGTGAATTCCTTTGCTCTGCTGCTTCGAGAACTGAATCATTCAAACGAACCGGCTCAATAGAATGATTCTATTGCGAATCGGACATCTAGGCATGGAGACACCACCCAAGTCAATGGAATGCCAACCATGTGCTTTAAAGATTTAAATACCTCCGATAAACACATCAGCAAACAAATAAACATGCACTCTACGTGGTGCGCGCGTGATCCACCCAGCAGCATTTCTGAAGGCGACTCGATGTCACAAGACACGAGATTAATAAGCATAAGGAGTCATCCCATTGCACATTAACAAAATGTTTTTTTTAATTATTATTAAAGGAAATATTACAGAAAATGTATCTAAACGTTGTGTTATTTGTATTACAATATTATTGCATTATAAATGACGGCTTAATCTTTGACGTCTCGTTAGGAAGCATCATGATATTCGTTTTAACCCTGTCATAAGAACTAATCAATACTCTATGAGCTACTATGACTTTAATCTGTCATTTTACAGACAGCAGCTGGGCGTGAGAACTTTAACAACATGCATCCCAGGGTCTTTCAATGCAAAAGGTGTTCACTTGTTTTTAGATAAATGCAGTGAGCACAAAAGAATAGACAATAGGTACAGAAGAAACTTACCCAGCGGCTACGCCAACACCCCCGATAAAATGATCTGATGATCAATACTGTAACCAGATTTACCGACTATCAGGCATTGCGACCAATCTGACGGCAGTAACGGTAGTATCCTTTACAGGCGGAGCACACAGGAGATGCACTTTGACAGAGGAGGTGCGGGACCGACTGAGGCTCATTACAATGAGCTGCGCTAGGGGGAGTTGTCGCCTCCAATTAGACGTGTGTGTGTGTGTGTGTGTGTGTGTGTGTGTGTGTGTGTGTGTGTGTGTGTGTGTGAGTGAGTGAATGTGAATGTTGTAAATCTGTACGTGTTATTAACACTTTGGCAATATAAAAAAACCTTTCACCATGCAAATAAAGCTATTCGAATCTGAATCACTAGTTGCTAACTAATTTATGCATTAGAGGGGATTTTTCCTGATTTCAGTATAGGCTATTTTTCGATCCCCAAGAGCAACCCATGATAGGCTACATATGCTGTTTAGGTGGAGACAAGTTACTGTCTTTAAGTGTGAGGAATTGAATCATTCATTCAAGTCCTTCATTCAAACACACATCCTAATTCAGAAACACATCAAGTGACCTTAGTTTTGAGTGAGTCGGTGGATCATGCACTGAACCGATTAGTTCAAAAACAGTGATTCATTTAGGAACTATAGCTACTTATGTGTTGCTCTGAGACATGTGGTTGAATTTGATTATTCTGCTTGGCTTCATTTGGATCTACTTTGTCTGCGCGACTAAATTAACGAAGTAACTGTACGTTCACACACAGTTCGGTTATTTACGGTCGTGACAACCGCATTCTGTAACCGAACTCACAGCCGTAAATTTTCAGGACTCACAACCGCATTCTTGGGACACACGCGCTGTGTGAACGGAACCGGACTGGACAACTAGTTGTCTGTCACGTCATACAGTGCGAGAGAGAGCCCAGTTTTATGGACGTCGCCATCTTTGATATTACTTTGGTCACTGTTGTTATGGTTACTGATAAGGAATATGGGCTTGACTCCCGTTGCACGTTCATACCAAGCGGCAACCTTTCGCTCTCTCTCATGAAACCAACACGGAAGTGACTAAAACTGCAATTCATCGACTGGCCGCTAGAGGCTGGCTCCAAAAGGGAGTCAGTCCCATAGACTCCCCATGTTAAAATGCTCAACTTTATAGCAGAAATTTTTTTTTACAGCCTGGTACAAAAAGTGGTTTTGGTTCATATAGCTAATTTTGCCCTTCATGACAACTGTGAGGGGGGTGAATTTTTTTATAACTCATCCGTTTAAATTATATTAAGCCTTAAAGTTCTGCATAATTAAGGGCGTGGCCACTTGAGTGACAGGTG
The DNA here is from genome assembly GCF_001515645.1 of Sinocyclocheilus grahami. Classification (NCBI taxonomy): domain Eukaryota; kingdom Metazoa; phylum Chordata; class Actinopteri; order Cypriniformes; family Cyprinidae; genus Sinocyclocheilus; species Sinocyclocheilus grahami. Next base: position 2,731,525 of record NW_015505207.1, on the reverse strand, counting down.
GATTGCCGCTGCTGTCACCGCCGTCGAGCTAGGTGGGCGTGGTTTCAGCAACCAGCTCCCCGCCTCTTTGCCCATCTTCGATTATCCAGGAGTGATGCGCTGTGACGCACTGCCAAGATTGTGACGCGTTCTTTAAAAACGCTCTTCAGAAACCTACGGGTGACATCACAGACACTACGTCCATGTTTTTATACAGTCTATGGTTCATACAGACAGTATTCTAAACACAACTAAGCTGCTGTGTGAACGGGACATTTCGAGACTTACACCTGTAAAGAAAATGCAGTTGTCAATCCCAAAAACTGACAGTGGGAACGTAGCCTTTAAACGCTGCTTTATCAGACATTACATGCAAGATGAAAGGAAAATGACATTCAATTTTCTGAAGACAGTCGGTTTCCTTCATAAATACAGTGATTTAAAAACACCCACACTCAATGTATGTCAAACACGGGTGTGCCTCACATGTCCTGAAAAGTGAAGTTGCGGGCTCTTTGATCGTCCCCTGGTGGCTGGCTGCAGTACAGGTCATAAACCCCGCCCTCCATGTAAACGAATGGGACTTGAGTCAAAATAAAAAAAAGTGTATTACACTTCCAATACAATTTTCCGAAAGATGGTTTAAATAATTTAGGGTAGTTGTTATCACGCTGATATATGTTAAATTGTTCGTTTTTTGTGATAAGTTTGATTTTAGCTAGTAATTTGATGCTATAAAAACGGGGCGTGTCATTATGGTTGATTGGGTCTGCGGGAGTTTGGGCAGGAGTTTGATACCGCGGCTCCACCTCACGACACTACTGCGCAGACTCTGGCTCCAAATGACGTCATTTACTCAAGATGTCAGCGGCCATACTGAGATGCTTTGGCTTCACTTTTCTATAGTGGAAGGAAGTGGAGACACATCGGCCATCTTTTTTACAGTCTATGGTCAAACACTGTAGTCTCATAACTGAAGTATAAATTCTGCAGATTACATCAATGTCCAGTATTGTACTGTCAGCAGTTTATTATTAAAAAAAATTCATAATTGTAACATACATATTTACATACAGCCCCACCCCCCAACCATTCGAATTTCTGTAGGTGGGAATTATTTGAATGATATTCTAATGGACCGCTTTGTGACATCACAAAACCCGGAAAACAATGCTGTAGTCCAAACGAGCTGTTCGTTGTAGTTCTTGAAAAGGGGTCTTGAAATTTTTTTTAAAGGGGTCATATGATGCGATTTCAATTTTTCCTTTCTCTTTGGAGTGTTACAAGCTCTTGGTGCATAAAGAAGATCTGTAAAGTTGCAAAGACTAAAGTCTCAAATCCAAAGAGATATTCTTCATTAAAGTTAAGAGTCAACCACACCTACCTAAAATGGCTCGTTCTAACACACCCCCACATGTCTACGTCACGATGTGGGAAGATTTGCATAATGCCACCCAAATGTTCATGCTGTAGTATTGTTGCTGCCGCCATGTCGTGAAGGCGCTGTGTGTTTCATTGTGAAAGCGAAACTACTTTGTTTAGCCTTCCAAAAGAGGACGATATCCGCTTCTTCCCTAGAGCTGATCCGTGCTGGTCTCTAAGGAAATATATCAACTTCGCACTGTGGATCGCCAGATCGGCTTTCACCATGGATGATGCGCTGTGACGCACTGCCAAGATTGTGACGCGTTCTTTAAAAACGCTCTTCAGAAACCTACGGGTGACATCACAGACACTACGTCCATGTTTTTATACAGTCTATGGTTCATACAGACAGTATTCTAAACACAACTAAGCTGCTGTGTGAACGGGACATTTCGAGACTTACACCTGTAAAGAAAATGCAGTTGTCAATCCCAAAAACTGACAGTGTGAACGTAGCCTTTAAACGCTGCTTTATCAGACATTACATGCAAGATGAAAGGAAAATGACATTCAATTTTCTGAAGACAGTCGGTTTCCTTCATAAATACAGTGATTTAAAAACACCCACACTCAATGTATGTCAAACACGGGTGTGCCTCACATGTCCTGAAAAGTGAAGTTGCGGGCTCTTTGATCGTCCCCTGGTGGCTGGCTGCAGTACAGGTCATAAACCCCGCCCTCCATGTAAACGAATGGGACTTGAGTCAAAATAAAAAAAAGTGTATTACACTTCCAATACAATTTTCCGAAAGATGGTTTAAATAATTTAGGGTAGTTGTTATCACGCTGATATATGTTAAATTGTTCGTTTTTTGTGATAAGTTTGATTTTAGCTAGTAATTTGATGCTATAAAAACGGGGCGTGTCATTATGGTTGATTGGGTCTGCGGGAGTTTGGGCAGGAGTTTGATACCGCGGCTCCACCTCACGACACTACTGCGCAGACTCTGGCTCCAAATGACGTCATTTACTCAAGATGTCAGCGGCCATACTGAGATGCTTTGGCTTCACTTTTCTATAGTGGAAGGAAGTGGAGACACATCGGCCATCTTTTTTACAGTCTATGGTCAAACACTGTAGTCTCATAACTGAAGTATAAATTCTGCAGATTACATCAATGTCCAGTATTGTACTGTCAGCAGTTTATTATTAAAAAAAATTCATAATTGTAACATACATATTTACATACAGCCCCACCCCCCAACCATTCGAATTTCTGTAGGTGGGAATTATTTGAATGATATTCTAATGGACCGCTTTGTGACATCACAAAACCCGGAAAACAATGCTGTAGTCCAAACGAGCTGTTCGTTGTAGTTCTTGAAAAGGGGTCTTGAAATTTTTTTTAAAGGGGTCATATGATGCGATTTCAATTTTTCCTTTCTCTTTGGAGTGTTACAAGCTCTTGGTGCATAAAGAAGATCTGTAAAGTTGCAAAGACTAAAGTCTCAAATCCAAAGAGATATTCTTCATTAAAGTTAAGAGTCAACCACACCTACCTAAAATGGCTCGTTCTAACACACCCCCACATGTCTACGTCACGATGTGGGAAGATTTGCATAATGCCACCCAAATGTTCATGCTGTAGTATTGTTGCTGCCGCCATGTCGTGAAGGCGCTGTGTGTTTCATTGTGAAAGCGAAACTACTTTGTTTAGCCTTCCAAAAGAGGACGATATCCGCTTCTTCCCTAGAGCTGATCCGTGCTGGTCTCTAAGGAAATATATCAACTTCGCACTGTGGATCGCCAGATCGGCTTTCACCATGGACAAAACAGAGTCCAGCCCGGGGTCGTCACATGTGGTTGCCGCAAGCCCACCGGCCGCTCCTTCGTCGAATCCGCTGGCCGCCGCTCACTCAAGCTGGCCGCCGCTGACTCAAGGCCACAGTGTATGACTCTGTGTTTCGTTGTGAAAGCGAAACTACTTTGTTTGGCCTTCCAAAAGAGGACAAGACTAGAAATCAGTGGTTAAGTTGCATTTACAACACTATTCCAGAACAGTTCAACCCAAATATTCAGATGTGTCCAGCACATTTTATGAAGGACTGTTCCTGATCCTGGTAGACTACAATGTTCTGTTCTGACTCACAGACTGTAAGTACGGTTTTTTATATATATAAAGAATTTGCCACTGATGACGCGAGTTTTGAGCAGTGTAGAGTAGTGCTTGTTGTTTGTCATTTCTCCGATCACAAATGCAGACATTTGACACATATGTATTTGCATAATTTGCATAATTATGTCCCCACTGGATGCAACAAATGCCTCGGTTTATAATGGGTTTTAATGTTTTTGTCTCGTCGCTCCGGCCTGACAGGGCATCACAGTATGGTAGGGGCCTATCATTTCCATCACACGCTTGAGGTATTCGGCCAATCACAACGCACTGGATAGCTGTCCAATCACAGCACACCTCGCTTTTCAGACCGATGAGCTTTGTAAAAATTGACGCGTTTCAGAAAGACGAGGCATAGAGGAGAAACAATAATATACAGTATGTGGAAAATAATGTGTTTTTTAACCTTAAACCACATAAACACATTTCATTACACAAAATACACAAAATAATGTTCTTTTTAGCAACATCATATGACCCCTTTAAAAATGAAATATTTCCCTTTGGAGTGGACTTTGAGATTTGTAACTTTGAAAAAGCATAATAGGACCCCTTTAAAACTAAAAGCAATGGCAATGTCACAATTGTTGGTTTGCGGCCTATATTCAAATCAACACACAGCAATAGCACACGATCGGTTATGTATTAATCAGGTCAAATCTTATGTCCACATCTTTTGTCTGTCTCTCTTACTCTCTGTTTTCTTTACATCTCCCTGTCTGCAGTTTTTACTGGCTTCCTGATTGCATCCAGCTATCATACTCCATAAAACTGATGAAGCGAGAGAGATGCAGAGAGAGCTTGCTGCCATTAAATAGCTCCATCCCCCACATATTCTCTCGACTGCTCATGCCACTTAAAGCTTTTCTTCAGTGCTCACTCACAATGGTCACCAAAATAATGTTGTTTGGACTGATGGTCCAGAATTTCAAAGAATAATCTGAAAATTATAAAATATAGGCTGTACATTAATATAAAAATATGTCTTCAAATACACATATTAACCTACTTTAGTATTATGCATTGCCTAAAGGCCTGTGTCTGTGTAATAATGTTAGCTTTGATAACTGTGTCTGCTAAATGAATATATGTGAGGACTGACAGGTTGACTTTTAATACTGAGAACCTTTAGAGTGATATATAAACAATTCATTCTCTCTTTTTAGCAGTTTTCACAATTGTATTTTGATTGATACACCTTAATGTCGAGCTTTCTAGTTCCCGGTCAGAAAGATACAGCCTTTTAAATCAGTCCTTGCAATATTTTGTGTTGTTCATGTAAAACGTCTTAGAAAATGCATCTGTTTGACATTCTTTTTTACACTCTCAGAAAAAAGGTACAAAAGCTGTCACTGGGACAGTACCTTTTCAAAAGGGACACTTTTGCTTATTTAATTAATGACCCAGATGTAGTGTACTATCTTAATTACTTCTTTATACGTTTTGCTATTCTTAACTTTGTACTCTACATTGAAGAGAAAGTGTACTCTTTACAAGAAGAAGATAGAAAGAAGATATAATAGAAGAAGAAAACCTAGCTTGTTACTTCTCATTATTGACCAATAGGGGGCAGCAAAGTTTTTTATACATTATTTCACTGTTGGAAGCTAGACTTGGACTTCTATAAGCAATTTGAAACAAAAGCACTGTAGTTGTTTGATGACAAATAGAGTTCATATTTCTCTGTGAGTTTCACCCACGTCTACCCCGATGTGTGTTTAATAATTATTATTTTAATAATATATTTTTTAATAAATCATATTCTGATTAACGAGCTTAATATTATTATTATTATTATTATTATTATTATTATTATGTTATGTATCTTTATTTTTCTATCGTTATTATTTTACAGACCTATCAGAGATCAATGAAATGACACTGGGTCTGTCCACCAAGTGGCACTATTGAGCACCTCACATAAAGTTTATGCTTCGAATAGGTGGCATTTGTAAGTGTTTTTTTTTTAATCCTGTGGATTGAACCACTAACTACATTACTGCACATTTTGTATATCGCTAGTAGCCTATTATCTGATCCATTCAGTTCTCTGCTAATGAGCTGATGATCTGAATCAGGTGTGTTAGACAATCAAAATGCAGTGCTGTAGGTGCCCAGGAACACGACTGAATAGAATGATATTTGTCTATGATTGCTTGTACTTGCCTAAAGTTATTTGGACACGTATGAATATAAAAAGAGAGTCAGGGGACATGGCATAGGCCTATTAGCCTATTGATTTGTTTAGTGTGCACCCAACACTAAAAGTGTGATTTTTAAATTATTTGATTGTTGCCATTATTATTTCTATAAATACTTCTGTTCTAAGTGACACCCAAAATTTCTGCTGGATGTCAATGATAATGTTATTTAATGCATTTTATAAAAAATATATTGTGTCAGTTGTGAAAAAAATACAACTGTGTGAATCCACTCGGTGAATACTAAAATAAAATAATAACAAAGCACTTTATATTGTGTTCTTAAATGCAATAGCGTTCGTACATTTACCAAATAGCCTACCTTTTATCATCACAGTTGGCCTATAGCGCAACCGCAACTTTATTGTGTTTGAAAATGTATTTATTTTTTCTTCTAAAGCTCTTACAAAACCCTGCAGCCTAGTCTGTGTGTTTGATCCTGTGCAAATATCTGAAGGAAGTTTACAAATCTGTAATCTTCAATGCATGCATCAACAAATTCATGCGCTGACTCTGTCAGTGTGTCATTGTATGATGCAAATCTGATCATTGTATGTCTGACGCGTGCACAGATGGTCCGGGAGTGCGCGCGCAGCCGGGTCTCATTGTTCTGAGTGTGACACTTTCTATGCGCGAGTTAACGAGAACAGACTGACTCTCGTTTTCCCCTCTAAGCAGTTTTTTTCTAGTCTTTTCTTTATAAACACCCTTAATGTCGTCTGTCTCTCATCCGTCCGTTTCCATCTGGCCACAAATAATTTAACCAAATTGACAGATTGACCCGGGACATAGATAGATAGATAGATAGATAGATAGATAGATAGATAGATAGATAGATAGATAGATAGATAGATAGATAGATTTTTACGACTCTGAGTAACTACAGATGGAGAAAATATTGTATATCTTAATACGTGTTTGATAAAATAGGATTTTATCAAACAGGATTTTATTTTTTGATCAGGATTTTTTCTCTTTTTGTTTTATTATCTAAGACACTTGTAGAGACGACAGATTGGCTCTTTGCATGAAGGGTCGCCGTCTAATCTGGCTACCTGAGTTTAAGGCTAATGTATTCGACCCTTCTCCGTGACATACACCCAGACATATGGCATTACAGAGGGGCTGAGGGTCATTCATTGCATAACCCACTAACGAGGCTTGATCACGTCCAGCATAGAACACACAAACTGATCAGCCCGTTTGCCTGGGTGAGGAACATAATGTAACTTCTGGGATGTGTTATGTTAGACCTACACGTTAAATGTATCATTCTGAAACTTGACATATTTGTTATCATCTAAACAAATTTCCACAAACTAACAATTTCCTTACTGATTGAGTGAAACAATCAAAGTTGAGATCGACAATAACCCTTAAAGTTGCAACATCATCAGCTGAGTAAAAATCTTTTATGTGACATATAACCAGGACTTGGACACGTACACACGTGCACATGCTCTCTTGCTCTTTCCCACGGGACGCAGCAGACGGGTCGTAATTTGGTTGCCTTAGCCCGTCTGGACAAGCACCTGTCTCCTCTCTGGGGAGAAAGTCGCCTTTGGGCCGTGAGCAGAGCGGACTGTGCATGTGTTGTGTGACAGCATGAAAAGGTCTTTTTTTCATGGCTTTTTAATAGGTAAATATTGTTTTACGACAGTGAATTTCATAATGTGAGCCTATAGTTCATTAGTTCATTTCAGTTGTCTGAAATGACGTGCGTGAAATATAAACAGAGAACATCGTATTGGCACAATATCTTTAATTTCATTTTGTTTTATACAAAAACTACAACAGACGAATCAGCGCTGAATTAATATTTTTACTATTTATTCTAAAATAGTTATGAAAAACTGCGATACAAACCAGTGTACTGGCTATTCCACTACAAAATGACGGACAAAACCCTGAATTAACAGGGTGATCTTTGGATATGAGGCAGATGTGAGATAATTTGTTCACTATAAAATTGCCAAAAGGTTCACAAGAATCACGTAAACAAATCATCTCTCTAAATTGTTTCTAAAAGAAAAATAAACTACTTTGAGATCATTTTTGGTCGCAGCAGAGAGAGCGTCAATGGGTAGCTTGTAGACTTGCAGGCAGGCAACACGCTTTTTATGTCTATGGCCAAATTATTTATCTGACATTGATTATGATGTATTTAAATTAGTGTAATTGTACTTTTAAACCACCCCAAGTCATCAGGTACCCAAAGCGCTATCTATGAGCACTTTGTAAACAAACAAACAAACAAAAATACAGCAATAGATCCTATCCGATGGGAAGTGCTTCTCGTTATCATAGGACAGGACATCAACAGCAACACCATTATATTAATAACTGTAGTGCACACACAGCGAAGGCCCTCCTACTCCTAAGAAAACTGCCAATGAAAAGTGCAAGTGAAAAGCAACAGTAAACCCAAACTCTGCGACATCAGTCTAAAATAGGAATAATAATAATAATAATAAAACATTAAATATTTACATATTTACATAAACACTTTAGATATGCTATTTTAAGGACACTCACATAACTTAATTTAAATAAATAAACAAGAAAATATAAATTAACAGCTAACAAGGTTACGATTTGTTCCAGCACATAGAAGTAGCCTTTACATTTCTCCACACGGTTGGTAGCCTGTAAAATCAGCTTGATTTATAACAAGGTTGCGAAAGATAAATACTTGTTTCGTTATGTGATGTAGCCTATTAAGATCCAACCCAAGTCAAATCTCTCCACAACAAATTACTAGTGCTCATGATGTGGGATGTTGAACAGGATAGCTAATCTTTGAAAAGCTATCCAAAACTACAGGTAGCTATCAAAAACAACAAGCTTCACTTAATGCGATACGTAAAAAATGTCGGTAGCTAATGTTTTATAGTAACTAAAAGACTTCCATCCCTTTGTACCGATTTCCTTTTTCGTAATTAGTGGGGACAGCCAACAAAACATAGCCTATTTTTGAAAGTAATTATAAAGTGTTACCCATTTTTTGGGGTTACCTCTCTTTTTTAATAGGCTATTTGTGTGAAAGCTGGAATATGCCACTTCTCAATGTCTATAAAAGTATTCTTTATGCACACTTGTAGGTTTTTTTTAAGGTACTGGTAAATGTTCGTTTAAACGTCCAAAACGTGGTTAAGATAAGACATGTAACAGATAGCTAGGCGAAGTATTTCGATCTTGGACAGCTTTTTGTCGGGTGGAAGTGTTGGTAGCAGCTTTCTCAGCTCAGCGAACGCTACGTTGAACGCTTCCACTCTGATGCGCTCGCGCGTGGCATGCGCAGAACGGTATTTGGCAGTCGCGCGCCTCCTCCGTCTCTTTTCCTCTCTGGTGAGCGAGGCTGGCACGAGCGCGCGAGTCTTGCCATCCTCGGCCTCTAAGGGCTCGTGGGCCACACACTGCACCTTCATGACGTTCAGACATTCCGTGTCCGGTTGTGTCCAGGTGAGGTCAGGATCCGTCTGATCGGGACTCAGCATCATTTTCAGATCCGTTTGATCAAGGCTTCAGTGGTGCACTGATTGTTAACTGCCCTGGTGAATTAGACACAAATGATTTGTTTTTATGAATATAAATATTAATCTGTAGGCCTACATATTATAATACATTCAGTGCAGTAACTGAAATAAACAACAAAGAATAATTAACTAACAAATCCAACGGTTATATCTCATGAAATGGATAGAACGTCTAGAATAAACGATTGCATTTTACCTCTGTTTTAAAAGTAACACTCTAGGCTATTGGTTTCTGTTACTTTAAAAACGGTTCAGTAGCTACTAAATGTTGGTGAATGGTTGTCAGTGTGCATTTTGCAATTTAGCTCACTCAGCACACATTACCATCAGTAGATGATTATAAATATTCACCGGTTCCATGCAAAAGTTAATGGAAATCAATTATTGTCACAAAACCAAAGTCATAGCTGACCATCTGTCGCAAATGCAAAGCCCATAGCTCCAGATGACACAAGGGTGCGTAAATCTCAAATCATGGATTCAATCACAAGGAACATTTAAAAGAAAACAAATGTATAAGATGGTTGATGTGTTTAATGTGTATTTTGTTGTTATTTTTGTATATTATACTGTTCAGGATACTTTTATTTGAGCGATGCAACTGAACATTGTAACATTTCTGCCTATTACAACTGAAAATGTATGTTTAATTTCTGTTTTAAATAAAGAAAAAAGTAAAAAAAATCAAAGCGGTGCCAAGGTGACTACCTGCAGTGATTAGTTCTTTGCACTTGTTTAACCATTTTAATTTTAGAAGATTGAATTGTAATCCTAAAAACAACGTGGAAATTATTGTGAAAGGTTAAACGGATGAATCATAATAAGGTGACAGTTTTTAGTATCATTGTACAAAAATGTTTTGCAGAGCTGCTTTTTTTATAGATTGTTGCTATAGCTAATAATTCATTTACAACATGAAGTGAAAAGTATAATCAACATTTTATAAAAATTGATTTGAAACTCACCTCTGTTGATGATGAATTGGATGAGAATCAGTTTATTCCCTCAAATCCCTTTTACCAAGTCTGTTTTCAGTCAGTGATTCATGTTCATCTGTCCATTGTGCTTTCTGAATATTTATTTCAGCATCAGCAACAGCATATTTTAGTAATACTTTCCTCGCCACTAATTCCACGCAGTCGGCAACGAAGATTTGTGTTGATATAGGCTATCATGAAATTTCCGTAAGCAGAATTACAGAATGGATATAAATATCAGGACCGGTAACGCTCGCTCGGAGATGTGTTGCCCTCTGACCCGTGTGTGGATAACAATGGACATGCGTCCTCAGATAAGATCGATTAGATACGAAAGTGTCGTCTCAGTCTGTCCTTTCTTTTTCCCGTGGATTAGGACAACATTGCTGCAGCCATCCTTACAGCCACGCGTGCTGGTCCTCGTGCCTCTGATGATTTGAGAGATAACATTCCGCTGGCTCCCTTTAAAGTCTCCCTCTCTCGCTCTCTTGCTCTCTCGCTCCCTCTTACAAATCATTCACTTTATGCACTTATCCACGACAGTCACACCTCCGTCCCACCCCCTCTGTTCTCTCTCCTTCCACTCAGCGAGTTCTTTCTCGAACAGATTGAAAGGCGCGCCTGAGGGCTAGAGCTGGACGCAAGTGTTTGGCAGAAACACATGGGTTGTACGCCTGTGTTAATGTGATGCAATTGTTTGTAAAACTTTCAGCTTTTAATCTGGACATTTTAGCTGAATTAAGTGTTATGATATTTTAAGAAAATCCCTTTTTAGGGTGTCGTTTTGGATGACGGGAGTATCGCGACGCATAGCAGCCTGCAGTCTCCTTTATACATGAAAATAAGTTTTAATCTATAAACGATGGTTGAAAAAAAAATCATGTCCATGTTGTTTTATCAACTTGTTTACAAACGTATTTTTTGTAAGATTTTTTATTTTTTTTACTTTAGCACCAGCTGTTAACTTTGTATGCCTTACATGATAGTAAGTCTATAATTTTAACAAAATCTAAGTTGTCCAGAAGTCACAATAATAATTTAAGCATTGATGGGCCACACACATAACTTTTTTTTTTAATTGGCATCTATGGTTCCACGAGGAACCTTTAACATTCATGGACCCAAAAGGTTCTATATAGTGAAAAAAGTCTCTTCAGATTTTCACACATACAAAAAAAGCTCTTTTAACTCTTTTCTGAAAGATTCTTTTTGGGGAACCAAAAATGATTCTTCTATATGGCATCGTTGCAAAAACCCCTTTTGGAAGTTTTTTTAAGAGTGTAGTACATAAGAAAGTATTCTTTGAGAATACATCAACCCATGATCTTTCGAAGATAAATCCTTCTATTTTGCAGTAAAATGAAAATAAAAAATCCAGTTAGTAATGATTTGTTGTGAGATGTAAGATTGTGTGATTACATGGGTAGATATATGGCCTTGAAGAGGCTGATTTGGCAAAGATATTTCTCATAAAGATATTTCTCATTTCTCATAGAAAGGTATTTCTCGTAAAAGATAGGGGACAGGGGTGTTTAATATATTGCCAAACTTCTCGTAAAAGACCTGTAAAGAGTATTTCACTCTAATAGGCACATCAATAGCAAATAGATTCACATAGTCTGTGCATGTGATTCGAAAAGACATTTGTAATATGATCAGTAAAATGAATGTATAGTTCAATACCAAGTTTGATGAGAAAAAAAAATCTTTAATATAAAATGAAATCATTGGAATTCTTCAGGATCCACAAATCATCCTCAGACCGATTATGTTTTAAACCATTATTGATCATGGCTGATGAGATGTATTAGATTCCATTAAAACCTCTTATTTCTGTCCTCTGTTTGTGAACAAAGTCAGCTGGTCCGCTATTTCCTGCAACACACCCCTCCCCTCCTCACACATACACATATAAATACGCAGAGTCAAATGTGAGAAAGAGGCATATGGCTTCCAGAGTCACCCATCCCCCCTCTGCTGCCCTTTTTTGCCTGGTACATGTGTTCAGATCTGGGCATTGCTTTGGGAAGGGGGCAAAGACCTCACTGCCTGAATTAAAGTCTATGCTATGTGTGTGTGTGTGTGTGTGTGTGTGTGTGTGTGTGTGTGTGTGTGTGTTGGGGCAGCTGGCTGATGTTGCTGGAAGGATGGAAAGATGGATGGGTGGATGGAGAGATGGATGGAGGCAGGATGTCTGACCCAGGGCCAGTGGAGGGGTATGAAAATAGTAAGACCCAGAGAAAGATTAAAAAAAAACAATAGAGGGGAGGACATGGAGGCAGAGAAGTACTGGGCATAAAACGGGAAAAAGACAATGGGATGGAATATTTTGACTTGAAAGAGTCAAGTGAAGATCATATGTGTTTGGGCAATATTATGGCATGAATCTCTTTATAAAGGCTTTGGTTTTGTATAATTTGGTTTAGTCAGATTATGCCCTCACTGAAGGGAACATATGTTGTCCTGTGTGCTTAGTTTCAGGAGGGCTGGTGGAGATCATAAGTATTGATCTCTGTTGTTCATGGTGAAAGAACAATGGATTGCAGCTCATTTCACGGCTTAATTCAGTCCAAGTACACGGTCAATAAGAATACCTTCTGCCGGACCAAGCTGTGAGGCATGTTCATTTAAATCACATAAAACAAATTTCCAATGCTTTATTGTGATGTGTAGTGCAAAATATTCCCCATCCGCATCGTCTCCACATTTATCCCTTATGCATACAAAATACTTAACAAAAAAAATTAAATAGCACCAAGTAGATATAAATTGTTATTCAGCTAGATAGACTGACTAACTTACATTTTAGACTCAAAAAGGGTCTTTATAGTGGAAGAATGTTATTCAGAATTATAAAATGTTTTTTACACTAAGAAAGAAGTGTTTCTTTTGAGCACTGTTCACTGAAAGGTTCTTTGGGGAACTCAAAATGGTTCTTCTATGGGATTGCTTCACATTTGAGAACTGGAACTAACTGTTGTATAATGTGGGATTATTTCTTATTTGTTGCCATTCAGTGGAAATACTACACCTAATTAAGCAAATGTTTGCATGCCTGTTCATAGAATTGTAGTGATCTCAATAACTTGTCATGGAGGACAAATGAATTTAAATGGATGTTTAATTCAGAAAATCGTTTAATGACCTATCTCATTAAGATAAGTACATAACTTCTTTACTTTTAGGAGGCTGAATGAGTTTGAACATGGATTGCTATACCGAGGGTAGTCTAAACTCAGCTGCGTGACTGACCCAGGCACTGGATAGCACCCATTACAGCCCCAATGAGAGCCAGCTGCAGCTCATCAGCACAGGACACCTGAGCTCAGCCCTGGTTGGACGTACTGCCCTTTACACACAATAACACTGCTGCACACAGACGCACAATGTTACGTACATGCATGCATAGGCTTCTCAAGGACACCATCTAACGTGGTTTTGGGGGTTATTGTTGGCGTTAATATGACAGGAGCACAAAGAGTTACTATCCTTGTACGAGACAGAGAGAGACGAGAAAGATGAGCGATGGCATATATTTTCTTCTTTCTCACCTCTCCAGGGTGAGCTCAGATCAGAACACCTCCTCCTCCCCCATGAATTGGGATCAGGTGGGGATCAGCTGGACCTTCGAGAAGGGGGGCAGAGGGTTTATGTGTGTGTGTTTTGGTAGTGGTGCTGATGAGCAGAGGAGGGTAGGGTGCCAGGCCGGCCGGGGGCCAATGTTGCACCTGTGAGAGATCCTGGAGGCAAATCTGGGTGTAGATGCATGGATATGATTGGAAAGGTCCATCGTTGCACCTGCACAGAGACAATTGAAGAGTTTGACAAGCCCAGAAATAAAAAAATAAAGAACAACAACCAAACTTTGGCTTTCATGATACATCCAAGAAGTGTGCTGGATGTGTGGCTGCAATCCTGGGCGGAAAGAACAAATTGGTCAGTCCTTTCCCCCCAAGAACAATCTTTGAGGTGTAAATAACTGAGACAAAGAGGGAGTTAAGAGAGTACCCAACATCTTTCTCCCTTTTTGCTTTTCTCTGTCTCTCTCTTTTTCCCTCCCACTTCGTCTCCAGGGACTATACCAGCCTGGCTTGAACTGGACACCATCTGCTATAATGTGACAGAATGGAACCCCCAAATACTTTCATTTAATTCTGCTTTGTGAGTGTGTGTGTTTGCTTGTTTGTGTGCACATGAGAAGAAAGATATTATCTAAGTTTTTTTTTTAATGCAGCATTGCTTCTGTAAATATATGGACTTGTATACATACCCACATCAGCACATGTACACTAAAGGTGTGTGGGTCATATCTGCACCCAGAGTTTGTTCCCTTGGGTCCTTTGTTGAATTTAAAGACCATCTGTTTTTCTCTAACAAGCTTTCTCTTTTTCTCTTTGTTATTTTAGCAATGTTTTTGTGTGTTTTATTTATTTAAAGTGTGTGTGATTAAAATAAAGTGTTTGCTATTACAGGCCTCTAATATTATGAGAAACGTGAAAGAATCAGCACCATGGACAGTGCTGGAGAACCATATGCACAGACATTGCCATAATGAAAGGATTAGTTTCATTTATTTATTTATTTTTACAGAGGTCTGTGAATGCATATGCTGAACTTCATAGGAGCACAACAGGAAGTATCAGATTTCACTGAACTTTAAGTAGGTATGAATCCTGTTTAATATGAAAGAGTAAAGCCATGAAGCCATTCTGAAACTCAATTTCTAACCCTTATGGTGGTTTTGCAAATGCAAATTATTTTCTATTAAATGCTAATTATTCAATTGAATAATTTATTAGCTTCAAAGCTGCTAGAGGGTATGATGGGAAACTGACGAAAGCATTTTAAAAATGTGTCTGATAAAATGTGACATACTATTATATTCTAAAGTCAGAGTATGCTTCTGCTATACACAGTTGTTTGAAATTATATTCAATAAAGAGAGAAAATAGAATGAAAATGAAAGATGTTAAACTTGCTTTTTAGTTGTAGCTTTGTCATTAGCATGTTTAGAGAGAGACATTTTAATGTTCCATCAGGACCTAATCTACGAGATGAATTACTGCCGATCACTTTTTCACCCCTACATGGCAGTGTTTTGTCTTAGTTGTTGCTCTACGATCAAGATTGATCTCTTCATTGAAGCTCAACACTCCACCTACCACCAATAGGAGAACTCTCTCATTCCACCTACTATATTACAAAAAATCTTACAGACCACCAAACGTTTGACCAGTAATGTACATATTTGTACATTATCTACTTACTGATTGCATGATATTTTCATATACAATCTACAGAAATGCACAAACTCTGGTCGCCATCGACTGTAATATTCTTCCCTGAGTTTGAAATATGACTGCATCCTCTCGATCGGATGTGGTGTCACGGTGACTAGACTAAGAGAGAGAGAATACAGGCTTGCAAAAAGTGAACTGAAGGAAAAACAACTGCAGTGGTCATAGTGAGAAACTAGCAGACAGAGTGAAAGGCGATGCAAGGACAGATCGGTGTTATTTCAAAGCAAAGTGACAGATTCTTACAGGCACATACATAAACTTGTACTGATGTGTCTGTGCCTCAATTCCTGTGTTATTGTTGAGTGTTTGATGTGGACTCGACCTCATCTTCTTTGTCCATGAGACTGTTAGTTTTCTCTCTGCATTCACATCATGTCTCGTCTCTGTCATGTCTGTGCGGCCGTGTGTGTTTGTGGATGATGGGAGTGGAGTGGACACATGGATATGAGGAACTGGTGCCTTGCCTGAGGAGAGCTGTAATAGCAGCTGCCAGTGTGACATCTGTATCTATCTATCTATCTATCTATCTATCTATCTATCTATCTATCTATCTATCTATCTATCTATCTATCTATCTATCTATCTATCTATCTATCTATCTATCTATCTGTCTCCTATCGATCTTTCTTTCTTTCTTTCTCTTTCTCATTCAGTTCATTTGCCTCTTTCACCTAAAAAGAATCACACTATTTCCCTTGAGCCTTTCCTCTACGACCATAATCATCCCTCTAATCAAGAGTGGCAATCCCTATGATGAAGGCCCTTCCCCCACTTTCTCTCCTCTTTCTCTCCCCCAACCCCAATTTTACTGTCTGTCCACTTTTTTTTATACAGGTGACTGGGTGTTTTGATTGGGTGCTGCTGCTCCTATTTTGCGATATAATATGGATCAGCTGTCACGTGATTGGTTTTTGCACTGGCCTGGAGTATCTTTTCTACTTTTACATGGCTATTTCCCTGTAGTTTAGACACCCTCAAGGGATGTGCCATAACTGAAACATTGTGTGAGTGTGTGTTGTGTATTTATGATGGAAATATATGAGTCTTGTTTTCTTTTTATTTCTGAGGGGACAGGTTGCCGTGGTAATGATGCCTAAGGGACAGGGGTAAGATGTAAATTGGGTGATCATCACCGAATGTAAAGTGAAATCTGCAGTGTACCACGGGAGTCTGAGTAAGAGAGACAGACAACGTGAAAAAAGAGAGGGGTCATGTCCTGCAGGCGCTCAGGGTCTAAGATGTTGAATTTCCCAGATGAAAGAGAAAACAGGGCCTGTGTTTTTTGTGTGAGTGTGTATGTGTGCCTATGATACAGTCAGACTATACAGCATGTCTGGACATGACTGCTCAAAGTCCATAATCTTAATTGGCTCTCTCTTGAGATTATGAGTGCTGGTTAATTGGAAAAACACCCTCACTTGCATTTATACCTATTTTTTTCCAATTGTTAACTATATTTATAAATGTTAAAAATTAAAATAAACAATTAAATACATTTTAAAAAATGACTGGACAGATATCAAATAAATTAGCCAATTCCATTCAATTAGATGCAATTTTATATGTCAGTTTATTTATTTCTTTATTATTCCTTTGTTGTACCAAAACATGTGCATGTATATATATATATATATATATATATAAACACTTTAGCTGGGTTTTCACAGCCAGGGTCACACACACACACACACACACACACATATATATATTCAACTAAATAATTTTTTCTTTCCAGACTTTCCAGGGTATTATTATTATTAAAACATAATATTAAATAACAGTTATACATAATATTTTTATAGTATTAAATAATATTAAATTATTAAATAATCATATTAAAAAAATAGCAGTGGACTTCAGCTTGCATGTTTGGGGAGCTTTTCTATTCTCGGAGGCTGCAGGCAACATGTGTACCTAACAAAGAAGCTGCAATTTCTGGCATAACTAAACATGCACCAGTGGATATGAACAGCACTAAATAATGTAATGTCTTTTTGAGAGGGGAGAAACAGGGGAAGAGGAAAGGAATATAAAAAATTACACATTTTTACTTGCACATGTTAAAGTACTGATATGATTTAAATAAAATAGGATAGGAATAGGATGATTTGCAGTGGACATTGGAAATAAAGTGTTAGACAACACAACAACCATATTGTTATGTAAAAACGGCACATGTAACAACACACAGAAATGTCAGCAAGAGAAGGTTGTTGTGAAAGGGAAAGGTCGTTTCTGTGTACTTACTTTTCTCTCACCCACTCTGTTTCTTTTTTTCTTTAACCAGCCAATGATATCTCAATGTTTTGTTTTTTTCTTCTTCCTCTTCCTCTTCCTGAGTTTGTCCAGTTGCCAGGTAACCCTGGGTCACATCTGGGGTCTAAATCGAGCACTTTCTCTTCCTAGTTATCAGAGAGATGGGCTGTAATTTATTAGTTTGATAAAAAAGAGATAGGTATTATACTGCACCGCCAATCTCCACAGAGCTTGTTTGGAATTCATGCCCTATCCCATTTCCGGTGCATTCCTTGCGGCATCTCTGAGCCATTCATCTTTAAATTGACCACCTGAGCCAGGTTTCTGCATATTTAGTTGGAGGAAAGCACACTAGGCTTGGACAGCCAGCCCTGTAGATTCAACATGTGTTGTAGCTTAATGGAATTAGGATTTTTAAAGGGATTTTAGAAGCAATTATTTTATTTATTTAATCAATTATATTATGTCTGCGATCGACACTGGAGCCCATTTCTGACACAATAAATAAATAAATAAAATACAATACAATACAATACAATAAAAATAAATAATAAGAAGAAAAAATCATGCTTTGGTAAATCATGATTATGGACTAAAAAGTCGAAATTATGACATAAAAAAGCTAAAATTATTTATGCCATAACTATGACTTTGTCATGATTATGAATGTTATGTAATTATGTCTTTTTATAGAATAATTAGCTTTTTAATCACATAATTTAAACTTAGTTTAAATTTTATGTCATAATTGTGACTTTTTATCTCATCATTTTGACTTACAGTATTTGACTTCATCTCAGTTTTTACTTATGTGATAGATATGATCTCAATTTCAACTTAATTGTCTTAGTTATGACTTTTTTTAGATAATAATTCACTTTTTAATCACACAATTTTCACTGATTCGTTTTTATCTGAATTTTGTCATAATTATAGCTTTTTATCTGTTTCAGCTTGTCTTGTTTTTATCTCATTATTTCAACTTATGTCTTATGGTGTCATAATTGACTTTTTATGTCATAATTATTACTTTTAATCTTTTGATTTACTTAGTATGTCATAATTATAACTTTCTGTCATAATTGTGATTTACCAATGCATATTTTGTTTTCGTGTGTGGTAGAAATATGCTTCCATAGAGAGGAGCCGCACATGCCCAGAAAGAAAAAAACTGCCAGAGGGTGTTGCCAAAATGACTGCCGAGTGGACTGACTTGCCTTAATAGAATTCAAATTATATCACCAACAGTCGCTGTCAATCATGTCACCATAAATCGCCAACTTTCATTGAAAATGAATGACTTCCGGCAGTTTGGTCACTGCAAATGGCTGTGTGTGTGGATGCTCCTTGAAAGAGTGCCAGGGATCTGGAAGCAGTATGGTTGTGAAATGCCAGAAAGACACATACTCTGGCATTTGGGAAGGTGCACAGATGCAGTCCGTGAGTGTTGAAGGTGACAGACAGCCAAGTAGAGAAGCGCAGGGATTTGTTTAAAAGCTTCTGTCATCCTCCCCAGAGTGTCAGTTGCGTGTCCCTGCTTAGATAATTAATTACTGGGAAATGCCGTGGAACCGGTTATACATAACAAAACGCACAATCCACCACAAAAGGGTAAACAAGCAGACAAACATCTGATATGAGAACGTTCGTGCACCATCATATGGTAAAACTGTACTTTCGTGAGACCAAGTCCAGAAAAGTTATTTCTTCCTATCTGTCTTAGCAGCAGATGTACTTCCGCAAACTTGCCAATCAGTTCAGAACTGCACATATATAAATGAAATTATAGAACATATTACACCTCCAAAGCTGTGTGTATGCTGCGTAAAATTCATTTTGAAGCATTTGCACACCTGCTCCATTGTGGCTCTGGCTGCTGTTATGATCACAACTTGCAATTGGCTATTTATAGAGATCTCCTGCTCCAATCTGAGGAGCAGATGATGCATCTATCACAGAGAGGTGTTTATGAAGAGGGGTTAACCGTCCCAGGTATAAGTGGCACTTGAATTGATGTCCCTCGCTGTCAATTAGGACACTCTAAACTGACAGTTTTCCAATGATTATGGCAATACTTTGGTTAGAGAGAAAGATAAACAAAAACAAACGCACCTGTATTTTCACAGGAGAACTGCGACCGAGTCCCACGAGACCTGTAAAATGGACGCCCAGTTTCCACCTCAAGGCAATTACGCGCCATCTGCTCTAGTCTGTGTTGCGCAGGGCCGCTTTGTTTTTCGGGTTGTTGATGTAGAATTACGCACTTTAAATTGACATAATCCATGACAGATTGTGATTGACGGCCGCGAAATGAATCATATGGCTAAAGCGAGTGGTCAGTTGCTTTCAGAGAGTAAAACGAACACCTGGAGTGCATACCATCAGCCAAAACTAAAGACACAACATGATATGACGCTATCTATTATTTCTATTCTATGGACAGGTTGGGAAATTTTTCTTGCTTGACATTCTTTTCCATGGTTTTGCGTCTCCTGTTGTAATTGTAGTTTTATTGGATATCAAGCCTCCTTTGGCAGTGAACATCTGGGCATCTACAGCAATAACGGCAACTTTTACGCTTGTATCTCAAACACCTGCGAAATCTCACTGAGATGTATGAATATATTGAATTGATCTCATTTGAATATGTAATTTTTTCCTCTTTGGTGCGGGGAAGAAGTACAAATCGATTTTTAGTGTTATATTATAAATGTTGTTGTTGTTCAAAAGTCATTCATTATATAAGGAATAGTAAGAATGCATTCTAACATATTACACCTTATTTTGGAATGTGGAAGTGGGCCTAAGCTTTTTTTTATTTTTTTTTAATGTGCAAAACTTCTGATTTATTAGCCACTATAGGCCGAACTAGAATAATTAGTGCAGTAAACTGTAAAGCTATTTGAAAACCAGTGTGTTTATGGTTGTGATAATGAATGCAATTCACATGATAACATATCAGTTTGCAATACAAAGAATCTTAACAGGTAAAATAACTGGAACCAAATGGACAAAGCAGATAATTATTATACGTTTTCTGCTAATCACTTCATTTCAATTATTTATTTTGCTGTTTTTCAGTTACATGAGAAATAAAGCCTCTTATTTTGCTTTTTTGCATTCGAGACAAACCTGAGGACAACGGCGATCCCCACTAGTGGGTAACACTATACACCCAGTGGTAGGCTCAGTAATTTGCTACCACAGCAGGACCCGGTGCAGGAGTGTAGTTGAGACAGGCCCTGATACACCACCACCACACAGAGAGACAAACAGAGAGAAGAAGACGCTGTTTCTGTGTTTGATATCACTTGAATTGTTATTAAGCAAGATAAGACATGCACATGCTCTGAGATGTGTTCAAAACAAACACACTTACTCTCTGAGGATTTCATCAGACTCCAAAGCAGGAGTGGGAGAATAGGCTTTCGCTTCAGCAATTCACGGCACCAATGAACCAAGTTCAAAGTCATGTCAATACTAACAATTTAAAAGGATAATATATTTAGGCATGCATAATAATTTGGTTGAGCCACTGTGAATTAGTATTCTTGATTTGTTGCTTGATTGAAGAAGAACATTCAGACTTACTCAATTAAGAACGGCGAGATGATTATAAACTGCACTGCAGTATATTAATTGCTGACAGCAGGTTTCCTGTACCAATGGAGTTTGCAGTCACAGAAGCACACTGAGCAAAGATAAACAGCACTGAATCCACAGAATCCAGACTTCCTACATTCTTGTAATTTTCTTTACCAAAACACAAGAATGTGGTAAGGAGACTAACAAATAATGAACTCTGCGTGGTAGGAAATTTCACACCATGAAAACCAGGCCTGGCAACAGCTCTAACATTAAGTTGGGCCACAGGACTCTTTGGGTGGACTATACAGTTGTTGAGTTGTTTGTTAATGAAGAAAAACAACCTATAATAAATCTTAAAGGGGTCATATGATGCTATTTTAAAGATCATTATTTTGTGTATTTGGTGTAACAGAATATGTTGACATGCTTTAATGTTCAAAAAACACATTATTTTTCAAAAACTGTACATTATTGTAGGTCCTCTATGCCCCGCCTCTCTCAAACACGTCGTTTTCAATCGTTTTAGGTAGGCGTGGATGACTCTTTGGATTTGAGACTTTAGTCTTTGCAACTTTACAGATCTTCTTTATGCACCAAGAGCTTGTAACACTCCAAAGAGAAAGGAAAACTTGAAATCACATCATATGACCCCTTTAATAGCACAGCTGTATGAGACATTTACCTCTAAACTGACGTCCTCTGGTAACTGTGAAAGTGGAGTATGTGCTGCCACCTAGCGTCTCGATAGAGTTTCACATCTGCAACTAAGCAACGCTAACAGTGGACTGATTACATTACATTACAATATATAAAACTATTAATATTTTCTTTTTGTTAAATAAAAAACAATGTTCTCAAAGTGTAACTGACTTTCCTTTAATGTATCTCATAACACTGCATTCATAACAGTACAGATTGTCTTTTGTATCTATATGCCACAATTTTATTATATTCATAGTATGGTACACTGATATACACTATACTGTTCAAACGTGTTTTTAAATGTTTTTGAAAGAAGTCTCTTCTGCTCATCAAGGCTGCATTTATTTGATCAAATATAAAGTAATATTGTGCAATATTATTACAGTTCAAAATAACTGTTGTAATATATTTAAAAATGTAGGCTAATTTATTCCTGTGATGGTAAAGTGGATTTTTTTAGCAGAATTATTTATTCGAAATAGAAATCTTTTGTAACATTCTAAATGGCTTTACTGTC
Organism: Sinocyclocheilus grahami; assembly: GCF_001515645.1. Classification (NCBI taxonomy): domain Eukaryota; kingdom Metazoa; phylum Chordata; class Actinopteri; order Cypriniformes; family Cyprinidae; genus Sinocyclocheilus; species Sinocyclocheilus grahami. Next base: position 2,708,928 of record NW_015505207.1, on the reverse strand, counting down.
ACTTCTGATCATTTTAATGCATCCATAATTTATAAATATACCCCAAACATTTAAACTATATTTTACATATATTTGAATATTTTTCAAATATTCTCTACTTACATTTCATCTCTTTTCTGATCCTGTGTTTCTGTCTTTGTTTGCTCTTCCCCGGTCTCTTCTTTCTCCTTTTCACTTTTCTCATTCCCTCCTACATTCTTCTCCTTTTCTCCCAGGCTTTCCTCTCCTCCATCACCCTCTCCTCTCTCTCCTTCCACTACTGGTTCCTCTTCATCTTCCTTCTCCCCATCCCCATCCCCATCCCCAATCTCCCTCTCTTTTACTTTTTCCCGCTCTTCTATTTCTCCCTGTGCACCCTCGGCCACAATGCCTTCCCATCCTTCGGTCTGCAGTTCCAGTTGTTCCACTCTTTGCATCATTTTTCGGGCACTAGACTCCAGTTCAGCTATCAGCCGAGCCAGTTTGGTCTGCAGGGCCTCTAGGCTGGCCTCTAAGCGCTTCACCTTGTCCTCCGTTTTCTCCACCTCTCCCTCCCCTTCGTCTGTCTCTTCCAGCATCCCAATTTTTGTCAGGATCTGACGACCCTTCTCCTCCAACAGGCGTTTGGCTGCAGGGTACTCAAGAAGTGTTTCAGTCAGGTCTTCTTTCGATAGGCTGAAGAGATCTGAGTAACCAATGCTGCAAATGTTGGCTGTTCGCCTATTTCCTGATTTGTTACCTGTGCATTAATGAGAATTGTGATGAATTTGTGTTATATATGGTGATTCATTATGTGTTTACAGCTAAATATGTTTTTATACAACAAAAGCAGATGGTGTTTTTATTGCTGAACTCCAAAAATTAATTAATGTAGTCCATCCACGCAAAATTCTCTGTAGCAAAATGATATTGCATAACACAACCACAAATGATGGAAGATTTTTGTGAAAAACAAATTGTAGTTTTATAGTATGGATTATTTTTTTCTGTATAAATTACTGTCCACATTCTTTCCATGACATTTTCATGGAAGAAAGAAAACAATAAAGTTGCAACCACAAAAAAAAAAAAAAATTTTTTTAAAGGTATTTATTTTATTTAAACATTGTGGAGAAACTGTAATCTCTTCGCATGCATAGAGAAGAAGGGATGAAGGGAAGGGAAGAAGGGAATTTATTATTTCTAAGCCCTTAAAGGAAAGTCTTGAGAACAATTTTCATATTTACAAAACAATAAAAATCATTTTAGTTGTTGTTGTGGAAGGAAATTATAAAAACTTTAGCCATCATCATGATGATGGATATACTATATGTTGTTATTGAATATGAGGAATGTGATTACTAAATTTATCACACAGCTCTGTGGGATACTTGATTCTGATTGGTCAATCGCGCCATCCAGCGGCATGTTATTCCCAGATAACAACAGCCAAATTGAATAACACACCGCTCATCCGGGTACTACGAGTTATCTTGACCGGTACTACTCATATGCTTAACGAGTCACTCCGCTATCGTTGACTGTCTGGCGCCATCTTGTGACTGAAAACACTTAACCACCGCGTGTTACAATGGAAGACTTCAGCATTAATTTCAACATATATGGTGAAAACAAATATTTTTAGCCGTGAAATAAGCGGGATAATGTACATCCAGCCGGTTGTTATCTCAGAATAGACCCCTTCAGGCTGATACAAGACCCCTCCGCTTCGTGTCAGGGTTTATTCTGAGATAACAACCGGCTGGATGTACATTATCCCTTATGTATCGAATACTTTACTCATCTTTATCATTTCCTACCTTTGATATTCAAGATACTGATTTCTCCAAAGAAGTTTCCTTCCCCCAGAACAGCAAACTGAGTGACTCCATCATCTGCAACCACTGCCAGCTTCCCCTCTTTAATGATGTACATCTCATGACCTACATCTCCCTTCTTGCATACATACTCTCCTGGGCTATACACCTAAAGAGGATAGCAATGATGATTAGTGCATGTTTTGGAAGATTTACTAACACATGATACCGTCCAATAATGACAACAGTATAAACATAACACTGCTGAGGTAAAGTATATGCAAGTCTCAGTTCAACTGGCTCTAGTGTTAGACTTAATCCTGTCCAGGTGTGCCACGTGTTTTCTAACCTGTGGGGTGAGTTTAAGTACCAGCTGCTCCAACAGACTGTTCTCACAGTTCTGAAAGATGGTGACTTTGGACAGAGTGGGCAGATGCACACTCACGGCAATTGCTGTCTGAAGTGTGATTGGAAGATGCTGAAGAATCTCAGTCTCCCGTGTGATCTTTCTGTTCCAGACACATGAGAAGATTTGGATGGAACAAACATTTAGATGATATTAATGAGAGAGGAACAGCTTTACGGGATTTAATCTCATGTTACAAAAGAAAATGGCTAAAACTAGTTCCGAGAAAAGCTAGCATCGTTTTTTTTTTTCAGTTGCCATTTGATGTAATATTTTGTTTTCTTTTGCAGTTTAGCAATCTTTTACATTTACACTGCTTTTCAAAAGTTTTGGGTTGATAAGACTTGTAATGTTTTTGGAAGAAGTCTCGCCAATTGCATTTATTTGATCAAAAATACAGTAAAAAGTTAACATTGTGAAATATTATTATTTAAAATTATATTTTGAATTTAAGTCTTTCATAATTACATTTTTAAAGAGCATTTATTTTAATTTTTGTAACAAAAGTATATTTACTGTGACTTTTGGTCAATTTAATGCATCTTGCTGAATAAAAGTATTAATTTCTTAATAACATCTTACCGACACAAAATGTTTGAATGGTAGTGTAACCTAGAAAAAAGTAATATATTTCAAATAAATTTATTTTGTACTAAGAATAGTTCAAATCTATTAACATATTTACTGGCATCGCTTGAGGCTTACTGATATAAAAATGACAATGAATCTTTATTTGGAGTACTATTTGTGTACAATGCACATTTCTTAATATTACACCTAAAATGTGTTTTATGTCACCATTGATGAGGACTGTATGATCTTTTAATAATATATCAGTCTTTAAATGCAAGATATTTAAAGTGTACTATACTTGAAATAGTTCCACTTTAGCTAAATCAAATATACTTCAGTATAATTTTAGTTGGAATTCAGCACAAATAAAGTGCATTATGTACAAAATTAGTTGTTCCAATTTAGCAGACGGTGTTTTCACACTTGAGTCCTCTTTAAAAGAACCGAACCCAGACCCCTTTAAGTGGACCAAGTGAAAAAGGACCCAGTTTTCTTTGTGTTCACACTATCACAGTTCCTGAAAGAGGACTCAGATCCTTTTTGGTCCACTTAAGCAGCTTTGGTGTCTCAGACCTCTTTGTGTTCAGACTGTTGCTTTTTGGATCTAGTCCAGTTCAGTGTTTGAAGGCTGACATTATGGCCTCCGAAACTGGAATATTTTTTATCTTTTGCACAAAAATATAAGTTTCGTACACCTTTTCAATATTTATTTTGAATTGTTTTCCTTGTCTATGTAATCATGTTTAGTTTATAGCACACAGGGTTTTTAAGCTCAAATTTAAGACTTTTTAAGACCTGCACTGCACAGATCAAATTTATGCCATATGAGTGGGGTGGGGCAATGTTTTAAAATGACTGTAAAAAGCATGATTTACAGTTCAGATACAGGTTTTCACAAAAACATTTAAAAAATGAAATACAATTTCAAATGTCAGCCTTTTAAATTTCAAACAATTAAGAAAAGAGTCAAAAATCAAATGTATCAATTATTATAGTAATGGTTTAATGGTTGGTTTAATATAAATCATTATTTTAAACCAGCAGAAGGGCTGTTAAAAAATGCAAATTAATTCTGTGCCAGCATGTGGCGCTTTCAGAACTGCATAAAGATAGACTTTGAAACATGCAGCGCTCATATTTATCCAATTAAATCATGCCTTTTTAATTTAAATCATTGCATTAAGCTATATGGCAATTGTCTTTCCGTCCCCCTTGTACTTTTTATGGCCTTAAATTTGATACAATTAAATTTAAGACTTTTTAAGGACCAGCAGAAAAGGCATGCTGACATTGAGATAGAAAAAAAAAAAAATTGGACAAATAAAATAAAATATAATAAACTGCTTTAAATTTTTCAAGTACAGTACAGGTATCCTTAAATGCAGCATTTCAGTAAGAAATGTAGGTTACTAATCAAAAAAAAAGAAAAAAAAGAAGCATATTAGCCTATTAATCATATGAGTGATAGGCTATATTCTACTGATTCTCATATTAGGCTGCTGTACTACATACTGCACAGATAAGTTACATGCGATTTTTTCCCTAGATGTTTACATTCGATTGAGACAAAACCAACTGTGTTTATGTGAACCATGGGTGTTTTTGACAGTTGAAACAATAAACGCTAAAGAGAGTGTAGTTTAGTCCCCGCTGGGATGTGCGCGCTCGTAGCCTAGGCCTATATAAAAAAAGTTTAAACTGGCAAGGCGCACAGCCGTATCTCTTACAGTTTGGAAGCGGTTGAAATTAAAATAAACGATTGTACGTTGTGAGCGAACAATTTGTAGAAATCTGCCAGAAGAAGCAGCCACTAATTTGTACGGAAACATCTGATGGCCAAACTACAGTGGAATTCGCAAATGGAAAAATCAAGTGAGCCCGGGTCGATTTGTGTTCACAATGCACGTTTTTAGCGAACCGTACCTTTAGCCGAAAGCGAACCGTACTCAGACCACCTCCCGAGATGGTCTCGGTTCGCTTCGCTTCTGAGGGGTCTGAGATCGTTTGGAGTGTTCACATAAGGTCCAAAAATCACGAGACCCGCGCTCAGACCCCTGAAAAGAACCAAAACACCCTTGTATACCAGTTTAGTATAGGCCTACCACAAGAAGCCTACAATTGCAGAGTATCCTATTTTTATTAAGCACATAAATATGTAAATGTAGTAGGCCTATACTTAGCATGAAATAAATGTATTTCAAATACATTTTAATATATTTATTTATCACTAAAGGTAGATAAGGTAGATGTTGCTTAAGTGTCTTTAAATTCTGCCATTTGTGATTTTGCCAAGTCAGACACGTTCCTGGAACAACATTACTGTCCACAAACATAGACCTAACCATATCCCTACATCTAAACCTAACCCTACCCATAATTTATCCCACAAATCGGAGGGAAATGATAACTGAATAAGAGTTCAGAAGCACCTAACCCTTGTTGTAAGCCTAAAACAGACATTTCCTGTAAATTATCCCTCAATTCTGATTGGTTGATTGGGATGTTGTTCCAGGAACATGTTACTTGGTGAAATCACGTTCACACACACACACTATAACGGAAAGACCCACTTGTTGATGTGGAGATGCTGGTACCAGTCGTTGACGCGTTTCTGCAGTTCTTTGTTGATGCGCCGGCTGCGCAGGTAACCCTTCACCAGCTCGTGATTGGGGAAAAACACGTTGTCACGATCACGCAAGCTTGAGATCACGTCCCCCATGCTCCCCACGACAGAAGCAAATACCAGCACGGCGATCAACATGTCTGCGACCAAAAACAGATATTCTTCTTCGCGTTCGGGCGGCGGAGTGTCACCCACTGTGGTGAGGATGAGAGTGGAAAACCAGAAGCAGTAGAAGTACTGGCGTCTCGTGGCAGCAAAGTCCGGGTCGGAGATGTTGGGATAGACCCAGGGATCCGCACCGAAGCCTATGTAATTAGACAGAGAGAAGTAGACGCAAGCGTTCCAGTGGATGAGCACGAAAATATACAGCATGAGTTTGGCGACGCGAAAGGTGTTTGGATAGGATGTGCGCGTTTCCATACGGTCCAGGGCCTCGTTCATACGACCCGTTCGCAGAAAGCGGTTGACCCGAACTAGAGGTGTGTGGATCCCCAGTTTCAGGTAGAGTATATCAGTGGGCAACAGGGAGGCAATGTCCCACTTGAAGCGAGAGGAGCGCATGTAACGCTTTTTTAAAAGGGAGAGGTCTCGCACCAGGATACCCTGCTCCAGAAAACCTGTAAAATAGAAAAACCTTTGATGAAATTATGTCTTGAGGTTTTCCAGTGGCGAACTGAGGAATCACAAATGGTGCCTCAAGTTCCTTTTCATTTGTACAGTGACACGAAGTGAAGTCATTCTATATTTGAAGCAAAGTTGAACATTTAAATAAGTACATTCAGACTAATAGGAAGGCTAAACAAACAAATAAAGCAACTAGATGCACACTTACCTGTGCGAAACCCAATAACTGTGTCAAGCACATAGAACAAGTCACAGATATAATCCAAGGTGAGCCATGTTGCCACAAACTTCTCCTCAATTGCATAGAAGCATGTCCTTTGAACAATACACAGATATTTGAACAAGTTCTCATGTGAAAGTCTACCTGTATTGACTTACTGTAGCAAATTAACTGTTAGGACTTGAAATCCAAAATAGGCCTATATCTGCAAATTTGATATAATTTTAAGAACTAAAATGTTAGTGTCTTTATTAATGTTCGCATTTCAGTTACAAGATTTTTCTAAAATGCTGTAAAAAAATAAAAGTGATTTATTAAAACATAGGCCTACATATGTAGTTCAACACCAATCAGTAAAACCTCAGTGTTTTCCTACCTGAATATTATGATGACCCAATTGTAGCAGATAGGGAGTATCATAATTTGTAACCATGTATAATAAAACTCTTCAGATGGATCAGTTATCCATTCCTTCCAGCTGAAAGATTACAACATTTTGTGTTAGTGTTTTTGTATAGTGTACCTTTTTATCCACACCCCTTAAAATGGTAAAGAACTGTATTTGTGTGTATGTGTGTGTATTTGAAGCATTGTTGTCAAACTTAAACTTCATAGAATTTTTACGTTATAATGTTACAGTAACAAATTTGACAACTAAACATTTGAACTAAAACTCACTTTAATTTTGTAGTCTCTTCTTTCTTCTTCTCTTTTGGTTCTTGTTCCTTATTCTCTTCCTTTTCACCATTCTTGTTCATGCGTTGCCATGTGAAAAGCCTTGCCCAGTGATTTGTGTTCATATTTAGTATTTACAAAGAAAATACGAAGCTAAGTAAGTTTATAACAACATTACAAGACAGATGAAGAAAACGCAACCATTGTTTGACCACTTAGCTGTGTCATCATAACAACAAGCAGCCCCACCCATATGACACAGGTACTATGTGATGCTTATTGCCATGACACCATTTCTCTAGGGGAACAGGTAAGCAGTTTCCTCCTGGCTCAGCAATCTGTGTGAACCAATCAGATTTCTGCAGACTCTGTGGGGTAGCTGAGCAAAGGTAACTGAAATGGAAAATAGTTTTAATGATCCATCAAGTGTCTAAAACCTGAATCAGTTGGCTTACAAACTCAAAACAGTCATTCTTGAGAAGTGGGACAAAACGGTGCAAAATTGAAAAATAAAACCTTGTACTCAGAGAAATGAAACTACATTTATGTGTCTTATATGTACTAAGCTACTGAGCTATGCTTTGATACAACCTCCCAACTTTTCTCTTTTTTAACAAAATGTGCTTTTTTACCTTGGACTGTGTAATATAATTTCAACTTTATCTTTAACAGCATTCAAGATGTTTTTAACATTTCAAAACACATTCTCGTGTTAGCAGACATATTACACTTTCACATGTGACCAACAATTCCACAACCCCTGATATTACCTGATTTTATTACATTTTATTGAATGTCTGACAGTGTTGACAAAAAGTGGGGACGCAACTTTAAAATCTTATTAAACATGCATGTGTCATTCAAAAAAACAACCTTGCTTTGATAGGAGATATTATTAAGTGTTGCTTTTGATAAAACAAGCTCTTTTTCATCATTAAAAAAACATTTTTATCCATTTTATTGCATATGAATGATTGAACCCTTCTCTGTGGACACATTGTTTTAGATGTAGTGAGAGGACAATAAGAAACAAAGATTTGGTATAATAATGAGAAAATTAAATTGAAGGTGATAATTGTGTTAAATACATTCTATTATTAATCCCTCATGACATTTAAAATTGAAAATATTTTTATTTTTAAACCTAGTAGCAGTTACCCTTGCTGGACCTGTTTTGTCCCATGTCTCAAGAATGACTGAAAAAATAGCTCTATTATGTTTGAATACTATAATATATGCAGTATAATAGTAAGCATAGTATGTACTTTATTGTCAATGTATTTTGAAAATGAAATCTTTGTTTTATGATTTTAACTGTATCAGGCAGGAAAAAACATCATATTACCACTTGGTGGCAGCATATACCACAGTTTTTTTTGTTCTGTGCAGCGGTGGACGCATTTTACCCACCATGTGGCCAACTCATGAATATTAATTACGCACCGTGTCTGGTCGCCCTTTAAAGGTTACAACCCAACGCAACGTCATCGCAATCTAATAAATATTCATACGCCACTTCATCAATTCTACAATTTCCCCGGCGGAGGCGCTCCGAGCAAAACAACAGACTTCTCGGCATGGTCGCCACCCTCCGGCGTGACGTCACAGCGTCCCGTGCGCGTGGGTGTGTCCGTGGAATCTGAGGAGAAAGATGGCTGCGGGACGAAGGGAGAGGTTGACAAATCTGAGATTCGCCGTTTGATGATAGACAGGTTTCAGCGGAGGACGAAGCGGAAAACAGCACTCGCTTGCGTAAGTATTTTTTTGCTCAGGTTTTAACGGTCGAATCGCGCTGTGTGGTCTCGTCAGTGTTCATTTCCCGCTCGGCTCGCGAGCTCAACGGTCAGCGTCAAATCTGATCTGACCCGTTGCGAGCTCACTGTGCGGCTAACGGTGAAACTCCACACAGATGAGACGAGAAAAATATCACTGGCAGTGGAAGAAAATATGCGTAAGTTATACTCTATAAACCATGCTAATGTTGAAAGCGTCAAGCATTAGGTTTGATTTGTTTTATCCACTTGACATAACCACACAGAATAACGGTTTTCAACCGCTCGGTTTGTTTTTAAACACGTTATGTGTTTAAAACGACACATCACTGCGTGGGAATGTGTAGCGTGACACATAACTAACGTACTCGTACTGAAAGTGAGAAAGACAGAGCTGCATTGGCATAAACTTGAATAACTATGTGATTGACAGCCGTTTAGGTATTTTTAGGTCAGCTTCTTGGAATGAACCATTAAAGCGATTTTGTTGTCGTGTTTTTTTACTGTGCTGTTATGAGTGCCTTTTGACCTGCATGATTATAGTAAATGGTGTGGTGGTTCCAGTTTTAACCTCTAAAATGTTTACGTTGTCATAAGTGATGAACCCCAGGCTTCAAAATGACTGTTATGTTGTTGTGTATCCTGAGTACGTTAAGTTACTCAACACTTGGCTGTGGGGCAGGTGAGAATTATGGTGCATTATTTCAGTCCAAATCATATATAATCATGTGGTCTATCCTTTGTAACTAACCTTTTTTTAAATGGGTCAAACCTTAAGTCTGATTATGATAGTTTATTCACTCAGATGTGATGTGTGGTTGAAAACAATCTCTCATGAATATGATTATGATTATGCACTGGGTGGCAGCAATGGAAGCTGCTCCTTTGGGTTGGAATGTGTCCTTCATATAAAAGCCTGTTGAGATTTTTATGAAGACTATACATGAAGTCACTGTATTTATCAATAAATGTGAGAGTTGACCGTGTTCCTGGATTGAATATATGCTCTGTATTTATAATAGGATATTATGGCAGGGTTATGAGTGGAAATTGAGTTTTTGAGGGGTCTGCAGAAAAGTAGTGATGCTCTAGTAGGTTCTCGGCCTTATTTCTGTTGATAGTGTATTATTCAATGTTTAACAGGTTTTATCTTAGTATTTAATTATTTCAGGTGTAGGTGCTGGGATTTCTCTCAGCTACTAATTATTGATTACTTTGATCTAAAACCGTATTGATGATTCTCATCCTTCATCTTATTGTTACAAATTCTGTGTAAAGCCCATTTTTGCAAACATTTTTCTTGGAAAAGCTGATGTCTATAATAATTAAGACCAGTGTTATTTTAGTATAATTGAAATATTATTATAGTTTTTCATTAATATTAAAATTTTTGTTTTTTCATGTTCTCTGTTTCATGCAATTTTTGATAAAAATGTAGTAATTTTGTAGTGTGTTTTTGTCATTTTTTTTGTATGTCCATATAGTTTTTATACATTTTTATCTCAAACTAAATGAAAATTTCTGCCTTGGCAGCTAGCTGAGTATAATATGTTTAAAGTTTTTAAAATATTTTATTTCACGTCCCATTTTTTATTGTTTTAGTTGTCTGCAGTAACTCTGATTCAATCATGCTTTTGCTCCATAAAGTCAGCTACTAGAGCAACATTTCTGTGCCATAAAACCATATAAGCTTTTGTGCTCTAGTGAAGATGTACTTCAGACTCTCTTCGTCTGTCTTTCTGTCTTCACCCCCTCTGCACAGACACATACACACAATTGCTGGAGTCATTTTGAGGCGTTGTGTTCAGGTTTATTTCCCTTCAGAAAATGCTGCAGCAGTCCTAAACTCATTTGAGTGTCAGAATGACTGAACTTTGAACCCTTGATGATTATAACCCAAGGAATGCACTCGTTCTTTCTCTCTCTCGCTCTGTTCTGTTGTTCTCCTTATTTCCAACTGTCAGTGGTCGACACTCTCTAGTTGGATTCCAGTGAATTTAGTCATTTATAGTTTTGTATGATTCACCTTTTCCATTTTTGCCTCAATTGGCATAAATATGAAGCATGCCATAAGAGAAGTAAATGCATGGCCTAAAACTTGAGTCATAAGGAAGTATGAGCATTTTGTGGTAAAGACACATTTCAGATGTCCTTTCTTTTAAATAACCAGATTTGCAGAGTAATGTGAATCGTGTAGAAAACAGCCTTGTTTAAGCAGACTACTGTATATTTAGGGGTAGTGTGTTTTGTGCAATGTCTTGATTGAGGGTACAGTGATTATTGAAGAGCAGAACTGTTATCTTATTAACCCCTTTTCTTTTTACTTAGTGGTAGCAGCACAGATCCATAACCATTAGGTTAGGTCCACCTCATCAGCTTAAAGAGTGCACTGATGTGAATCTAGTAATTACACTTCTGTTTACCTGCTCCTGATCTGCTACCATTAAGACTTTACCTGTGAGCTGCCAAGACAGACACCTGGCTAATGATTTATTGACCTCAGGGCTATAAGAGAAAGAGAGTCCTCTCCATTTGCTTCTCTATCTCTCTCTCTCTCTTTCTCTCCACCCCTTTATCCCCTTCTGTCACATTCTCAAACAGCCTTGCACTATACTATAGGTTGACATGCAAATCCATTGGTATAACAATTGTTTTGTAATTGATTCAGCAGCAGTGTGTTTTAGATTTTAAAGTACTACAAAATTTGTATCTCTAGATATATACTTTGTTATATGAACAAATACTGTATTTTCCAGAAGATGTCACATTTTTTACCATCTACAACGTGCTGGAACTTATATGATGTTCATAATATAATTAATGTTAAGCACATAAAACATCCGCAAAGCACACTTGCATATTATGCATGTTATGCAGCACTGCATGTTATGCAGGCCCAAATTTATTTGTATGGCACATCTTGCACATTCGATAGATTCAGCTTCACTTTAAATAAATTTGTTAAGGCTTGGCATTAATAATGAGTTAGTATAGTTAAAGAATACCACTTTAATTTATTTTTGTTTTATACTTATATATTTTTATTCCTATTCTGTTCTGAATACCATTCAATTTGAAGGATTTGGTGTGGAGTGAGGGGAGTAATATACATTTATAGTTTCTATAATGTTTATAAATGCTTTTTATTTACTTGTATTTTAGATTATTTCTGAATGTGACTTATATACACCAATGCAACTTATTGTTTGTTAGTTTTTTCTGGCAACAGTGCAGTTTTGACCCAGTGCAACTCATTTTCAGTGTAATACTGTTTCACAAAAATTAAGTATGCAAATCTCTAATTTTGGTAAATGCTTAATTTACTGACATCACATGCTGAAATATTTTATTGATTATATAAGTTAAAATATTTAAGTTGATTAAAAATGTTCAAGCTATTTTTTTCAGAGCCTCGGCCCTTAAACATTGCATTTTAAGGCAACTTTACAGACAAGCTTCATGTTATATTCTATTTCATGCTGTTCTGTGCATCTAGCTGTTTGAATGTATGTATTAATGTATGAATTGATGACTCGATCAACCAGGGAAGTCCTGAACCACTCTTCTTACTGTTGAGCCTTGGTGTTTGAGTCAGGGTAACCAGTATGCATTTGCATTAATAACTTGTGAGTGCATGTTTATGCACATGATGCAGGTGTCTCCTCTATGTGTCCTTACTGCCTGGGAGATGATCTTTCGGTTCAGCATGATTGTCCTCACCAATGATATTGATTCTTACAGTTACAATTATTGAAACACTTTGCATGTACTTGTGGCGAGTCATAACTGTTTGTGTTTGTTAATGTTTTAAAAGACATATAGATGTGAATCTTGATATGCCAGTAGTGTGCATCTGTGGTGTTTGTGGTTGCAGGGTCGATAAAGAAATCACAGTGAAACACAAGGAGCTGACTGTTCTCCCTGGGGCATTAAGCAGTCAGTAAGCAGGCAGAGCTAACTGACTCTGGACTGCACAGATAATCTCCGCTGTTTAGTCCCATTACAGCACCACTAGTTGTGTTATGCTGGAATGTTGTAGCCACTAGCCAGCAAAGCGTTCGTAAAAACTCTTTGTCTCCGTGAGTTACCAAAAATGTATCTTGGGATTTGAGAAACAGGTGAGTGACCGTGTCAATAAGGTAAGACCAGGACGAAGCACACAAATTATTCTTTATGTTGGTGTGGCAGCTAATATTATTTATAGACGGTAAGCCTGGTTTATTCGCATTTATACAAATTAATGCCTTAATCTTAGCAGAAAGTCTTAAACTCAAAAATAAATGAATGTCTTCCTCAGTATTTTTTGTTTTGTTTTCCAATACAAATATCTAAACCTCTTTTAAATCAAGTCATATTTACTTGAGATGAAAATGGAACGTATAAAGAAATTGAGCAAAATGTAAGCGAGTTTATGCTTAAAACAAGATCAAACATCTAGGGCTGTGACGGTGGCAGATTTTTAACTACCACCGGTGGCACGGTGTTGAGATATATATATATATATATAACTAGGGATGTAACGATTCACTCAACTCACGATTCGATTCACGATTCTTTTTTTTACAAAATGAGATTAAGACAAATTATAAATTAAATGTCATTTTATTATTGCTTGGACAAAATACTGCACGTTTCTTTGTGAAATTGAAATATAACACTAAAATAATATAGCGCTTGCATATTATTGCTCTTTTGTTGGTTTTGATTGAAAAGCGTCTGCTAAATAACAAAATTTAAATATATGCTAATGTAAATGTATATAACAAAACTAAATTTAAAACGAGCCCCAAATCAAATTAGTAACACTGATAAAAAAAAATCTTCATATAAACAAAATAAGGCTTTGTCTATGCTCTTTCCATTTAAAATGAGGCAACCACTGCATTTTAATCATGATCCAAGCAAAAATGCTGCATACATGAATCATGAACAGTTTTTAATCTAAATTAGTTAGTAGGTTGTATAATTTCGAATTTTGAAGCGAAAACAGAATGATTTGACTTCAGTTTTGTGAAACTATACAAAAAATATCTGCATGAAAGCTGAGCTGAACGAGATGCAGATTGACCCTCTGCCAGCAGGTGGCGCTTAAAGCGTTTCCGCTGTAAACAAAGCAGTGCTGTACTTATGAACTTTAATATGCATTATACAGAGGCAAGATGAAAAGAAAAAATAACATCTAAACTTTTCTAAACATACATTCATATAAACTCCTACCCCTTAAATGAATCGTGATTTGTTTAGCATCTCAACCGATTTGAATCGTCACATATTTGAATCGATTTTCAACCGGCTCGTGGTTATTCGTTACATCCCTATATATCACTAATATTATATATATTTACATTTAAGAACATGCCTCTGAAATGGTTTTCAAAACTGTCCAGGAGCAGCCCAGCACTGTCTCACTCATCTAACACACCCGATTTAACTCGTCGGCTCGTGTTTATTTTAGCACTTCAGTCAGTGAATACGCAGCCTGCAAAACACTAAAATAAATATCAAAGAAATGATACCGTTAAACAAGAAAGTAGCCTAAATAAGAAAGTTAAATACACCCTGTCTACAGGACGCGAGCTGTGCAGCGCGACAAAATACTATAAAACTCATTATAACAGTGCTGTACTTATGAACTTTAATATGCATTATACAGAGGCAAGATGAAAAGAAAAAATAACATCTAAACTTTTCTAAACATACATTCATATAAACTCCTACCCCTTAAATGAATCGTGATTTGTTTAGCATCTCAACCGATTTGAATCGTCACATATTTGAATCGATTTTCAACCGGCTCGTGGTTATTCGTTACATCCCTATATATCACTAATATTATATATATTTACATTTAAGAACATGCCTCTGAAATGGTTTTCAAAACTGTCCAGGAGCAGCCCAGCACTGTCTCACTCATCTAACACACCCGATTTAACTCGTCAGCACGTGTTTATTTTAGCACTTCAGTCAGTGAATATGCAGCCTGCAAAACACTAAAATAAATATCAAAGAAATAATACATTTAAACAAGAAAGTAGCCTAAATAAGAAAGTTAAATACACCCTGTCTACAGGACGCGAGCTGTGCAGCGCGACAAAATACTATAAAACTCATTATAATCAGTGATGCTACATTGGATGCTGCACGACATGACAAATCCCCGACAGTAAACTGCCGCGTTCTATTTATGAGGTACTGACACAGAGTTCAAATGTCCTGTGTAGACACTAGACAGACCCAACCTGTTGCGACGAAGAGTCGTCGCGTCTGGTGTAGACACGGTTCACTGTTCCACTACTGTTATTACAGTATAAAACTGTAATTTACAAACAAGAAAATTTTTATGTAAACCAGTAAATTCAACAATGCACACTGCTATTAAAATCTGTTTTGTACCTTTAACATACTGACAACCACCATAATAATGCAGGTGGTAAAAGAGAAAGCCACATGAAGAATCAAAGCTCATCACAAGTAGCTTCGCCACAAGCTGAAGTACATACTAATATATAGAAGGTGCACAGAGTCATTCATGCAAACACAAAACACCATCATGGTAACACACATGATACTTAAATAATGCATTAAACTTTCATTAAACAGAAGATGTAACAAAGCCCAAATATACATAACTATTAACAAAAACTATTAAAAAAAACATGATTATTTAAACAAAATACTTTCAAATGTGGACTGTCATGCAGGGAATTCTGGGAATATCAGTTTACAGTTTTTGACTGTATATTATACATTGATTTGTTATTCTTCTAAAAACTGTAAAATTAACAGCATTTTACTGTAAAATTACATGAAATGTCTGGT
Organism: Sinocyclocheilus grahami; assembly: GCF_001515645.1. Taxonomy (NCBI): domain Eukaryota; kingdom Metazoa; phylum Chordata; class Actinopteri; order Cypriniformes; family Cyprinidae; genus Sinocyclocheilus; species Sinocyclocheilus grahami. The sequence goes on along the minus strand of NW_015505207.1, from coordinate 2,693,441 downwards.
TAGATATTTTACAGTTTTTCCCTGTGTATATAGTAGGGGAACTTACTGTTAACCTATTAACAATTTTACAGTTAAAATTACACTTATTTTTTACAGTGTAAGTTAGCTACCAAAAAAAAAAAAGCCCAGAACTGCTTTTCTGACTGATATGACACAAACAATGTAAACCATTTGTACATTCTCTAACACGCATATTTTAGATTCACAATACATTTAAAAGCCTCTGGTGTGTAAAAATAGTAAATGTCCTCCTGTTTTTTTTACCCTAATAAAAGTTAAAGGGGCATTATTGTCATTTTGCATTATTGACACTATTTTCCTAATTAATGCTGTTCAGTTGCTTTGACACAATCTGTATTGTTAAAAGCGCTATATAAATAAAGGTGACTTGACTTAAATAGTTAATAAAGAAACTTCATTCTAATGCTCATTATATTAGTGTTAGCCGTGTTTATGCTAACAATTAACTACTCTAATAACAACGTTCATTTCAATCCGAATTTCAATTAAAATATTGAATAATATTCATAACCGAAGCGGTGTTTCCCACAGACTTGCACTTTATTTGTGGCGGTATAAATATATGCAGATTCATTCTCTGCCAGCAGGAGGCGCTGTTGGAGTGGGCGAGATAGAGATTTCCCTGGTAACGGCTGTAATCAAATAAGCTGTGCTCACAAACTGCTCAGGCATTACAGAGGCAAGATGAAATGAAAATGACATCCATTATTTTCTGAAGACAGTCGTTTCCTTCAGAAATACAGTGATATAAAAACACCCGCACCGGGTTTCGACTTTGACTGGGGATGTAACGAATAATCGCGAGCCGGTTGAAAATCGATTCAAATATGTGACGATTCAAATCGGTTGAGATGCTAAACAAATCGTGATTCATTTAGGGGTAGGAGTTTATATGAATGCATGTCTGAGGGGAACTTACTGTCTTTAGAAAAGCTTAGATGGTATTTTTTCTTTTCATCTTGCCTCTTGTATAATCTATTTTAATATACCTCTATAATGTATATTAAAGTTCATAAGTTCAGCACTGCTTTGTTTACAGCGGAAAACAAGGAAACGCTTTAAGCGCCACCTGCTGGCAGAGGGTCAATCTGCGTCTCATTCAGCTCAGCTTTCATGCAGATATTTTTATGTATAGTTTCATAAAACTGAAGTCAAACCATTCTGTTTTTGCTTCAAATTTTAAAATCTGTTTTGTACCTTTAACATACTGACAACCACCATAATAATGCAGGTGGTAAAAGAGAAAGCCACATGAAGAATCAAAGCTCATCACAAGTAGCTTCGCCACAAGCTGAAGTACATACTAATATATAGAAGGTGCACAGAGTCATTCATGCAAACACAAAACACCATCATGGTAACACACATGATACTTAAATAATGCATTAAACTTTCATTAAACAGAAGATGTAACAAAGCCCAAATATACATAACTATTAACAAAAACTATTAAAAAAAACATGATTATTTAAACAAAATACTTTCAAATGTGGACTGTCATGCAGGGAATTCTGGGAATATCAGTTTACAGTTTTTGACTGTATATTATACATTGATTTGTTATTCTTCTAAAAACTGTAAAATTAACAGCATTTTACTGTAAAATTACATGAAATGTCTGGTTAGATATTTTACAGTTTTTCCCTGTGTATATAGTAGGGGAACTTACTGTTAACCTATTAACAATTTTACAGTTAAAATTACACTTATTTTTTACAGTGTAAGTTAGCTACCAAAAAAAAAAAAGCCCAGAACTGCTTTTCTGACTGATATGACACAAACAATGTAAACCATTTGTACATTCTCTAACACGCATATTTTAGATTCACAATACATTTAAAAGCCTCTGGTGTGTAAAAATAGTAAATGTCCTCCTGTTTTTTTTACCCTAATAAAAGTTAAAGGGGCATTATTGTCATTTTGCATTATTGACACTATTTTCCTAATTAATGCTGTTCAGTTGCTTTGACACAATCTGTATTGTTAAAAGCGCTATATAAATAAAGGTGACTTGACTTAAATAGTTAATAAAGAAACTTCATTCTAATGCTCATTATATTAGTGTTAGCCGTGTTTATGCTAACAATTAACTACTCTAATAACAACGTTCATTTCAATCCGAATTTCAATTAAAATATTGAATAATATTCATAACCGAAGCGGTGTTTCCCACAGACTTGCACTTTATTTGTGGCGGTATAAATATATGCAGATTCATTCTCTGCCAGCAGGAGGCGCTGTTGGAGTGGGCGAGATAGAGATTTCCCTGGTAACGGCTGTAATCAAATAAGCTGTGCTCACAAACTGCTCAGGCATTACAGAGGCAAGATGAAATGAAAATGACATCCATTATTTTCTGAAGACAGTCGTTTCCTTCAGAAATACAGTGATATAAAAACACCCGCACCGGGTTTCGACTTTGACTGGGGATGTAACGAATAATCGCGAGCCGGTTGAAAATCGATTCAAATATGTGACGATTCAAATCGGTTGAGATGCTAAACAAATCGTGATTCATTTAGGGGTAGGAGTTTATATGAATGCATGTCTGAGGGGAACTTACTGTCTTTAGAAAAGCTTAGATGGTATTTTTTCTTTTCATCTTGCCTCTTGTATAATCTATTTTAATATACCTCTATAATGTATATTAAAGTTCATAAGTTCAGCACTGCTTTGTTTACAGCGGAAAACAAGGAAACGCTTTAAGCGCCACCTGCTGGCAGAGGGTCAATCTGCGTCTCATTCAGCTCAGCTTTCATGCAGATATTTTTATGTATAGTTTCATAAAACTGAAGTCAAACCATTCTGTTTTTGCTTCAAATTTCAAAATTATACAA
>NW_015505207.1:2663037-2689623 GCF_001515645.1 Sinocyclocheilus grahami | reverse complement strand
CTAATTTAGATTAAAAACTGCTCATGGTGCATGTATGCAGCATCTTTGTTTGGATAATGATTAAAATGCAGTGGTTGCCTCCAATTTTAAATGGAAAGAGCACAGACAAAGCCTTAGTTTGTTTGTATGAAGAGATTTCTTTTATTTGTGTTACTTATTTATTTGATTTGGGGCTTGTTTTAAAATTTCAATGTAGTTTTGTTATTTACATTTACATTATATTTCAATTTAGTCATTTAGCAGACGCTTTTGTCCAAAGCAACTTACAAATGAGGACAATAGAAGCAATTAAAACCAACAAAAGAGCAGTAATATGCAAGTGCTATATTAGTATATTATTATAGTGTTGTATTTAAATTTCACAAAGAAATGTGCAGTATTTTGTCTAAGCAATAATAAAAGGACACATTTAATTTATAATTTGTCTTAAATCTCATTTTGTTAAAAAAAATAAAATAAATCATTAATCGAATCGAATAATGAAATCAAAATCGTGAATCTTTACATCCCTAACTTTGACACATGCAGTGCTCATGTTTATTCAACGAAGTCAAAGCCTTTTGGAAAATCTATTTGTGGTGGTGAGTTTTGATATTGTGGTGGCCCTCCACAAATAAATCAATGTATGGGAAACACTGATCTAAATATTAAAAATGAAACTTTCCTGCTTGAACTCTTTTATATGATCTGGGTGTCTTTAAAAAGTGTTTTGTTAGTTTGGTGTGTTTTCTCCTTTTGATGTTGCCATGTCTTAGTGCTTTTATAAAGAGAGCACATCTGCGCACCTTTCGGATAGCGCATCAAGAACCGGGTTGACTGGGTACTCGGTTCCACCGGTACTTAAAAAAACCTGGTACCGTAATGTTTTCAGTTTTTTAGTACCGAAGTACCGGGTCTTTTGACAACTCTAATTGTAATACAGTATACCGTGATAAAAGCATTAGTAATTAATCGCATGAAAATTTGATACCAGCATATCCCTAGTTGATAATAACATAGTCATTGCTGCTGCCACACAGTATGATTTGGCAGTGACATAACTAGTGAGTGAAGCAATAACTATGAGAGAGAGGCAGAGTATCAGAGGAGTAGTGGTCAGCTGGGCTGTGCGCACACTGAAAGACACTAAAGTAATTAAAGGAGAAACTATGCCAAGCTGTCGTACCGCCTCTTTGCTGGCTAGAAACTGTGCACTTGTAAGTAGATGTTGTTTGACTTGGTCTGGAACATTGGACCCTGCTGTAGTTGAATTTGTCTGTGACTCATACTATCCAATTTACAGTACCAAGAAGCCTTTGTATACTCTAGAGTTTGTGACACATGACTCCTCCCTTGTACAGGGGCCCTTCCTCAAGAGACAGCCTCTATAGCATTATGTCATTGGAATTGTGAACTGTCTTTCTTGGGATGAGGGAGTTCTCGTAGGGAAGGAAGCCTTATTTCTTGTCACGGTCAAGGAAGATTTTAGTGAATGGCAGGGTGGAGTGTCTGTATGTGTTTGGTGCTTCCTTGAAAATGGCTTTTGAATTTGTGTTTAAATTTTTTTACCCATTTCTCAAGTCTGTTTTTTTGTCCTCCCTTGTTGTTTGTACTGAAATTAAAGTCTCAAATACTAAAACAATATGAAGTGTCACTGGTTTTGATAACACAGGAAGTGTTGTTGCATTAGTTAAGACCACAGGAAGACGTGTGTGTGTGTAACATCAAAGAAAAACTACTGCTACAGATGTTTTTTTGCAGGTAGGTTTTCAGAAATGCCAGCTGAATGCATAGATGAATATACAGTAGGCTGCCACTTGCAGTATTTAGAGTTGTGAGTGCTTTTGCCTGTTGTATTATGGGTGCAGTTGTTTCACCAGACACCATATTTATTAGATGGTGAACCTGATCTGGATATCTACTTGTGTGCTGCATTTATGATTAAACCTTTCATTCCTTTCTGCTTTCAAGCATTAATTCTTTATCTCGGGGTGCTATGCTAACAAATTCTGGTTAGGAGCAAATACAAATTCTTTGCATGCTGTAGACCCATCAAAATAAAATGTTAGAAAATATTAAGCAGACAGTCTACGAATACTCTAATGACCGCTAGTTGACATGTAGTTGCAAAGTTACTTACTGTTAGTAGAATGTCTAAAGTGGACTATCAAAATAAAGTGTTACTGCAACTAGGGCTGTGCGATATAGCAAAAAAATTTATCAACGATATAATGTTTCATATCATTCAGTATCGATAATTATTGACTTTTTATAACCTTTTTTTAAAACAAAAAGCAATAGAATTTTTTTTATTTTATTTAACCACTGTATTTATAATTAACACAATTTATTGAGACAAACAACAAATATTTTTTGTTTTAACAATCAAACACAATAAAAATTAAACAAATATCTAATGTTTTATATGCAGATTAAATAGGTCTTTCTTGTATAGGTCTAATTGTCTCCCGAGGCCACAGGAGGGCCGCAATGAGCAAAATAATGCAGTGCATTTAGCAAGTAACTCTATAAAAACGTGCATTACGTCTACATTAACTCATAAAAATCAAATATAACAATTATGAACAAAACAGCATCATGTATTTATGCATTGCTTAATCCAAAGAGCCGAAGCGCCACTCAGACTGCATTTAAAAACATATGAAACGCAGTGAAAAGGAATAAACCTCCACAAATTCGTGACGTTTAAACTGTTTTAACTTTGCTTGGCTTTCTATACAACTCTTGTGTGAGACGCGAGTGCAGCAGTCATATTTGTCTGTCTAAAAATGCGCTGAATATGCATTCTGTGTGACTGGCTTGGTTTCGGTTTTAACCCATTCAAGATCTTCTCCGCATTGAGCCTCTATATTTCTCTAATATTTTGAATGCATAACACAGCAGCGGCGCATCTCGTGGGCTAGACTAACAAAACATTAAAATGCAACAACGTCACTTACATCACCACATCTCACGCACCACTGATGACACTCCCTGATGCACACCTAACATTCAAATGCAAATGTTTATTTTAAATTCGACTAATACTCACTCTTTATTCACAATCTCCTCATCACAGGCAGGCACAGCACTCATTTCAGCCTGTGTTTGTGTGTGCTGTCTGCGTCACTCATAGCACGTGCCTATATCGTGCACTATATCGATAATTTTTTCTATCGATATTGAAGGTGTACCGTCGATAAATATTGATACCGTTTGTGACGAGAGGGGCGGGGCCGAGAGCCGTGGGAACGGAGCGAGGCCGGTGGAGTAATTGCTAATGCGCGACACCTGCACCACTCACCGGTCTCACGGAGGAGCTCCGGAAGGATAAAGAGGAGGAGTGACGACCGTGTTAGACGAGAGAGGACCAGGCCTGGATTTTATTTTGTGTTTTGGTTTCATTTGTGCGCGGCAGTCGTCCGCAAGGGGCTGTCGCGCTATTTTGTGTTTATTTTATTATTAAAGTTTTCTTTGAGTGTTCGCCGGTTCCCGCCTCCTTCTTCCCGACCTACAAACATTGTTACACCGTTTTATCGCCCAGGCCTAAACGCAACATCTGTACGACCCGATTAATATTCACACCCTATACCATAACTTTGCTTCAAACATACATGCATGATGTGTTTTTGTCAGAAACGGCAAAATGGAATGAACAGACCCCAGGAGCCTTGATGTTCGTTTTCCCTTTTGCAAACGTGAGGATTGGGAGAGATGTGTAATAAAATGAATTTTTAATAAAATTCCAGAAATAAATGGTGTCTTTTTAAATAAAGTAAGAATTTATGCTACAGTGCAAAAGTTTGGGGTCTGTAAAAAAAAAAAAAAAGTTTTTGAAGTCTTTTATGTTCCCCAAGGCTACATTTATTTGAACACGAATACAATAAAAACAGTAATATTGTGAAATTATATTTTAATTTAAAATGAGTATTTTCTATAGTATATTTAAAAAAGGAAATTTATTCCAGTGGTGGCAACGCATCCGTTACTCCAGTCCCGGTTACGTTTGATCATTTGTCTCCTTGATCTCCTTGTCTCCTTTGTCTCCTTGAAACCTTTGAACAGTAGAGTATATATTAGAGATCGACCGATATGGGTTTTTCTATAACCGATGCCGATGTTTAGAGGTCAGGGTCAGCCGATGGCCGATATGTGCTGCCGATATCTTGAAGTTTTCCCCTTCATTTGCATGCTAAAATGTCACACTAATAATAAATGGATGCACAACATTTCTAAACTTAACATCATCATTTATTGAACACTGACTTGAACCGTCTCTCGAATCTTAATTTTGTGCACTGCACGGTGTTAAAATAAAATATTTATCCAAAGTTAACCAAACAAATCAATAAACTTACCAAGTATTAAATATATAAAACAGTTAATATATATATATATATATATATACTAAAACAATATGAAGTGTCACTGGTTTTGATAACAGGAAGTGTTGTTGCATTAGTTAAGACCACAGGGGAAGACATGTGTGTGTAACATCAAAGAAAAACTACTGCTACAGATGTTTTTTTGCAGGTAGGTTTTCAGAAATGCCAGCTGAATGCATAGATGAATATACAGTAGGCTGCCACTTGCAGTATTTAGAGTTGTGAGTGCTTTTGCCTGTTGTATTATGGGTGCAGTTGTTTCACCAGACACCATATTTATTAGATGGTGAACCTGATCTGGATATCTACTTGTGTGCTGCATTTATGATTAAACCTTTCATTCCTTTCTGCTTTCAAGCATTAATTCTTTATCTCAGGGTGCTATGCTAACAAATTCTGGTTAGGAGCAAATACAAATTCTTTGCATGCTGTAGACCCATCAAAATAAAATGTTAGAAAATATTAAGCAGACAGTCTACTAATACTCTAATGACCGCTAGTTGACATGTAGTTGCAAAGTTACTTACTGTTAGTAGAATGTCTAAAGTGGACTATCAAAATAAAGTGTTACTGCAACTAGGGCTGTGCGATATAGCAAAAAAATTTATCAACGATATAATGTTTCATATCATTCAGTATCGATAATTATTGACTTTTTATAACCTTTTTTTAAAACAAAAAGCAATAGAATTTTTTTTATTTTATTTAACCACTGTATTTATAATTAACACAATTTATTGAGACAAACAACAAATATTTTTTGTTTTAACAATCAAACACAATAAAAATTAAACAAATATCTAATGTTTTATATGCAGATTAAATAGGTCTTTCTTGTATAGGTCTAATTGTCTCCCGAGGCCACAGGAGGGCCGCAATGAGCAAAATAATGCAGTGCATTTAGCAAGTAACTCTATAAAAACGTGCATTACGTCTACATTAACTCATAAAAATCAAATATAACAATTATGAACAAAACAGCATCATGTATTTATGCATTGCTTAATCCAAAGAGCCGAAGCGCCACTCAGACTGCATTTAAAAACATATGAAACGCAGTGAAAAGGAATAAACCTCCACAAATTCGTGACGTTTAAACTGTTTTAACTTTGCTTGGCTTTCTATACAACTCTTGTGTGAGACGCGAGTGCAGCAGTCATATTTGTCTGTCTAAAAATGCGCTGAATATGCATTCTGTGTGACTGGCTTGGTTTCGGTTTTAACCCATTCAAGATCTTCTCCGCATTGAGCCTCTATATTTCTCTAATATTTTGAATGCATAACACAGCAGCGGCGCATCTCGTGGGCTAGACTAACAAAACATTAAAATGCAACAACGTCACTTACATCACCGCATCTCACGCGCCACTGATGACACTCCCTGATGCACACCTAACATTCAAATGCAAATGTTTATTTTAAATTCGACTAATATTCACTCTTTATTCACAATCTCCTCATCACAGGCAGGCACAGCACTCATTTCAGCCTGTGTTTGTGTGTGCTGTCTGCGTCACTCATAGCACGTGCCTATATCGTGCACTATATCGATAATTTTTTCTATCGATATTGAAGGTGTACCGTCGATAAATATTGATACCGTTTGTGACGAGAGGGGCGGGGCCGAGAGCCGTGGGAACGGAGCGAGGCCGGTGGAGTAATTGCTAATGCGCGACACCTGCACCACTCACCGGTCTCACGGAGGAGCTCCGGAAGGATAAATAGGAGGAGTGACGACTGTGTTAGACGAGAGAGGACCAGGCCTGGATTTTATTTTGTGTTTTGGTTTCATTTGTGCGCGGCAGTCGTCCGCAAGGGGCTGTCGCGCTATTTTGTGTTTATTTTATTATTAAAGTTTTCTTTGAGTGTTCGCCGGTTCCCGCCTCCTTCTTCCCGACCTACAAACATTGTTACACCGTTTTATCGCCCAGGCCTAAACGCAACATCTGTACGACCCGATTAATATTCACACCCTATACCATAACTTTGCTTCAAACATACATGCATGATGTGTTTTTGTCAGAAACGGCAAAATGGAATGAACAGACCCCAGGAGCCTTGATGTTCGTTTTCCCTTTTGCAAACGTGAGGATTGGGAGAGATGTGTAATAAAATGAATTTTTAATAAAATTCCAGAAATAAATGGTGTCTTTTTAAATAAAGTAAGAATTTATGCTACAGTGCAAAAGTTTGGGGTCTGTAAATTAAAAAAAAAAAGTTTTTGAAGTCTTTTATGTTCCCCAAGGCTACATTTATTTGAACACGAATACAATAAAAACAGTAATATTGTGAAATTATATTTTAATTTAAAATGAGTATTTTCTATAGTATATTTAAAAAAGGAAATTTATTCCAGTGGTGGCAACGCATCCGTTACTCCAGTCCCGGTTACGTTTGATCATTTGTCTCCTTGATCTCCTTGTCTCCTTTGTCTCCTTGAAACCTTTGAACAGTAGAGTATATATTAGAGATCGACCGATATGGGTTTTTCTATAACCGATGCCGATGTTTAGAGGTCAGGGTCAGCCGATGGCCGATATGTGCTGCCGATATCTTGAAGTTTTCCCCTTCATTTGCATGCTAAAATGTCACACTAATAATAAATGGATGCACAACATTTCTAAACTTAACATCATCATTTATTGAACACTGACTTGAACCGTCTCTCGAATCTTAATTTTGTGCACTGCACGGTGTTAAAATAAAATATTTATCCAAAGTTAACCAAACAAATCAATAAACTTACCAACCCATTTGAGCGCTCAGTCGTAACCTTCCATCACCACCGAAGTGTTTTATTTTAATTTTTTTTTATAAATGAACATAGCTTGATCTCAGCCAGTTGATCATGCTTGTACCTGACTTTAAATCAGCGCTACTAAACACGGATATCGGCCGATGCCGATATATTAAAAAAATGACAAATATCGGCCCGATATATCGGTCGACCTCTAGTATATATTAATCATATTATGTATGTTAATCGATTCTCAAAATAGTTGCTGCCCTAATGGAATTTATATTGTGTGCCCTTTCGATCTCCCTCAGAATCTAACCTTTATACTGACTGGCTGTACTGTTTTTGTTTTTATCTGCAGGTGTGAATGTGTCATCAATGACCTCTCGCTCTCTTTCTGTCCCTGCAGGTGTGTGTGGAGGAGTCTATGTATCGGTATGGAGTATAGTGCCGACAGCAAACTGGATGACAGGGAGTGCAGACAAGCCTCGCATGCTCACACACTGATCACTGGTGTACAGTGACTGTTGCTGCAGACTTCAGCAGGATTCCATCCTTTGTATGATTTTACCTCTTATTTCTTCAAGCTGGACTCTTAATTTCTTGATTTTTGGACGCCTTTTGTGAGCTGCCTTACCCCCCCCCCCCTTTCCCCTTTTCCCTTTTCTCTCCCTCTCCACACTTCTCTTCCCTCTCTCCCCTTCATTCTTCCCTGTTGACCTTTTGATCAAATTTGGATCAGCCTGTGCACTAAGATGAGTTGGCTGAGTCGTTTAAATCCAAGAGGTCCAGGCACTCAGACCAGTCGACATGCAGCCCCATCCAGCCCATGCACTGCCGACCCTGAGACTTGTCTTATGGTGTTTGAGAACCACTGGAGACAGGTGAGACACAGCATAGTCTTATTTTCTTTCATAATAATTGTGTAAATAAACTCCTTAAACTGCAATCATGTAAATTGAATTTTGTGCTTTTACTTGTTAACGAAGTATGAACTATCAGTCAGAGGGCAGAAGGCATGTAGTAGATTGTGTACAACAGGTTTTTCAGCAAAGTTTTGATTGTTGATGAAACAGCTTACAAATTCATGTATCAAACATGATAATGTGGGCTTTATAGGGTTAAAATTAATGCTCTGCATGCTGCTCTGACTAAAAGGCTCATAATTGTCTTTCCTTATTAATAAGGCAAAACACTTGGTTTATTTGCTTGGTTTGTAATTTGGAAATGTGTGTTTTATGTGAAAACAAATGCCTTTATAGTTTTATGTCTTTAGGGCATGTCAGTAACCTTTTATGCTCAAATATAATGCATACAGTAGGTACACCCACACATCAGCAGGTTTTCCTCCTTAGTGTCAGTGCTCTCTTATTTGGATTGTTTTCAACTACATCAATATAGACACCTTTTCCTCTTTGACCTTGCCACAAATAGAATTTAACTGTTCCTTGTCTTTTTGTCAGGTGTCAGGGGTGTTGAAACAGAGAGAGTCTTCAGTGGGCGGTTATGCCGATGATCTCACTGCAGTTCGCAATCACACAGATCAGATGCTGTGCCTGCTAGCTGAAGAGAGACCAGCAGGGGGAGACATTGAATCACCAGGTTAAAACACTCTCCTGTGAGCTCGATGGAGCATACATTTGTGCTGTTTCACAGTTTAGTGTAATATATGAGAGGCTGCTTTATGTGACAATGGATTGTGAAATGTCTGCAGCAATGGGTCCTATTCTGGAGATGGTGGTGGCAGAGAACATCCTTGATGAGTTGGTACAATGGCATTTGCGCCGTGGTCTGGCTCCAGACAGCCAGCTGGAGCTGTTGAAATTGTTTGAGATGCTGATCGGACAGTCACATCAGCCCCTGCTCCTGCACAGTCCAGTGCTACAACCGCTCCTAAGCCTGCTGGGAGCATGTGTGGATCCCCAGCTGGGCTGCCCTGCTGCCCTAGAGTCCAGCCTCGTACTGCTGCTAAATCAGGTGAGATGAAACAGAGCTTACAAATTCATGTATCAAACATGATAATGTGGGCTTTATAGGGTTAAAATTAATGCTCTGCATGCTGCTCTGACTAAAAGGCTCATAATTGTCTTTCCTTATTAATAAGGCAAAACACTTGGTTTATTTGCTTGGTTTGTAATTTGGAAATGTGTGTTTTATGTGAAAACAAATGCCTTTATAGTTTTATGTCTTTAGGGCATGTCAGTAACCTTTTATGCTCAAATATAATGCATACAGTAGGTACACCCACACATCAGCAGGTTTTCCTCCTTAGTGTCAGTGCTCTCTTATTTGGATTGTTTTCAACTACATCAATATAGACACCTTTTCCTCTTTGACCTTGCCACAAATAGAATTTAACTGTTCCTTGTCTTTTTGTCAGGTGTCAGGGGTGTTGAAACAGAGAGAGTCTTCAGTGGGCGGTTATGCCGATGATCTCACTGCAGTTCGCAATCACACAGATCAGATGCTGTGCCTGCTAGCTGAAGAGAGACCAGCAGGGGGAGACATTGAATCACCAGGTTAAAACACTCTCCTGTGAGCTCGATGGAGCATACATTTGTGCTGTTTCACAGTTTAGTGTAATATATGAGAGGCTGCTTTATGTGACAATGGATTGTGAAATGTCTGCAGCAATGGGTCCTATTCTGGAGATGGTGGTGGCAGAGAACATCCTTGATGAGTTGGTACAATGGCATTTGCGCCGTGGTCTGGATCCAGACAGCCAGCTGGAGCTGTTGAAATTGTTTGAGATGCTGATCGGACAGTCACATCAGCCCCTGCTCCTGCACAGTCCAGTGCTACAACCGCTCCTAAGCCTGCTGGGAGCATGTGTGGATCCCCAGCTGGGCTGCCCTGCTGCCCTAGAGTCCAGCCTCGTACTGCTGCTAAATCAGGTGATTGACAGGCAGATGCTGACACCTGTTTGAACTAGGGATGCACCGAATGTTCGGCAACTGAATAAGCGAAAAGACCGAATAAATTGGACCGAACAATGACGTGATGCGATCAAATAGAGGCACACGCTAATGCAACAAACATGACGGCAGTGTGTAAACAGCTGTCCGAGAAAGACGAAAAATCATTACAAGCACCGACAGCAAGAGACTGTTTTAGTACTGCATCGCATGTCTTCGATGAGAAGAGGAAGGGTGGTTGTTGCTGGTTACTGTATGATGATTAAAATCGCGAATGCCCTTAAACAATTAAATAAACTGGAGAATGTTATGTTTTCTAATACATGCAGGAATTGCATGTGTTCAAACAGGGTTCAAAGTCCAAAGCGCGAGGGAAATCTGCGCTGAAACTGTGTTACTCGTCAGCTGCTCGGTAACATTTTTATGAATTTTTACAAGGCATGTGACAATGCGATACGTGCAACAAACATCTTGCCAAATTCGTAATGAGAATCATTTGTCAACCGAAAGAAGCACTGAGGTCTTCCTGCGGGTTTCTGCCAAAATATAAGTTGAGAAAAAGCAAGAACTCCATCAACATTAATAAATGTTATTATTGTCATTTTACTGTTGCTCTGTAAAATAAAATAAAAAATGAAAATAATAATTACAACAGCTCTATTAAAACATTTATTGTAACATTTACACATAGTGTTCAGACTAGGATCTATAATATTTTCTAATGTTTTAAAAGAAGTCTCTTCTGCTCAGCAAGGCTGCATTTATTTGTAAGGCAAAAATACATGCCTGATTCAAGAAGGGGGTCTAAAAAATGGCCAAAAAATATTATTTTACTAACTTATTAATTTTAAGTTAAGTTGTGTTTTATTGGTATAATGTCTGCTAGAATGCTAAAAGAAATTCAGTGATAAGTAAATTTTTTTAAATTGTTGTTTTGTAAATGATTTTTTTCTTTGAAAAGCAAGACAAAACAGTAAAAAGCACATTTTGGGTATTTCATTTATGCAATGGTGAAAAAATTGGCAAAATGGGGGGAAAAACATGAAAAACCATGTTCGGTATTCGGCCTTTGGCCCAGTGTTTCATTTTGTTCGGCTTCAGCCAAGAATTTTCATTTCAGTGCATCCCTAGTTTGAACCATTTATTGTTAGTCATGACCAGGCCTGCACAGAACCTGCTCTGCAGACTCGTCATTTGTGCATTTTCCCATATTTAAATTGATTCCACAGAATTTTGCAGATTACAATCATTGAACCGGTCTTTGTCCTTGAGTTCCATTAGTTCCAGAGTCAACATTTTTGGAACAACATTTATGACAACCAATCAAATTGAGCTTAGAACCTGGTTACACATTTTTCCTGTAATTTAATGGTTAGGTTATGAAGTTTTGGGTTAGGGGTCTGGATTGGGTTAGAACTTATTTTTCTGACAGGAATATTTTTCCAGGACCAACAAAACATTCTGCAAAATTAGAATATGTGATTACAATCCGCACAGAAACAAAACTCCATGTTGGTCTTCTCAAGACTCAAAATATTTGACAGATCTTGACATAAACCATCCTTGCTATTTTACAATTCTCCACTCAAATGAGGAGTAAAACTAATTATTTAAATTAGTTGCAATTGGTCTCTGGGTTTTTTTCCCCAAATGGAAATGCTCTAATTAGTTATTTGAAAAAGCAGGCCAGAAATTTCATATGAACCCAAGCATGAAGGGTGCATACAGCTGTAATGTACAATGATTTTGTGCATAATTTAATATGAATGTGTTTTCCTAATTTGTAACTAAATAATGTTGGTTTGTGTCAGGTATGTGTGTGCATGGCGAAGGAAACTGCAGTTTTGGAGTTGATATTTAGGTGTGGACCGGTACAGCAGGGTCCCACTAACCTGCTGATCTTCTCCCTGTTGGTGCCATTTATTCATCGAGACGGCTCTCTGGGGCAGCAGGCCCGTGATGCGCTGCTGCTCGTCATGGCAACCTCTGCCAGCAACCACGCTGTTGCACGTCACATCGCAGAGAACTCCTACTTCTGCCCAGTAAGCATGAGTGTGTTGTTGTGTATCCTCCTGTTTTTCTGTTAGCATGTCTTTATTAATATATCCTTTCTGTTCATGTTATGATGTGCCTTTTTTGTTTGTGCCATTCAATTGAAATGTCGTTTGTTCATTTCTTGAGTGCCTCTTGGAGCTGTTTCAGTGGAGATATAAAGTCCTGTAGTACAGGGGTTCTCAAACCTCTCCATGAAGTACCCCCAGCACTGCACGTTTTGTATATCTCCCTATATCTGACACACCCACTTCAGGTCTTGTAGTCTCCACTAATGAGCTGATAAGTTGAATCAGGTGTGATAGATGAGGAAGACATACAAAATGTGCAGGGCAGCGCAGGGGGTACTCCAGGACAGTTTGAGAACCACTGCTGTAGTATTTTCTCTGGGTTGCCATTGGCTACTGTGGAATGAAAAGGCCATTTGTCGTCTGCAGTTGTGCTACAGTTTTGGACTCAGTTGGGTTCAGTGGATGTGCTGCTTTCCCTCTCCTCTGTCCTCTTTTCTCTTGAGAATAATATGAGCATTCATCTGACCCACTTAACACATGCAACTGGAGGTCTCATCTAGGACTCCATGCTGCAGTGCTGCAGTACTTCTCAACATTTTCCTCTCTCACTTTATTTATTTTATTATTTTTTTATGCTAGAGATGCATAGGTCCAGCTGTTAGTTTCTTTGGTGGCCTGTTTTGTGGCTCTAGAAGACATGATGAAGTTCCAGATATAAAACTAGCCCTGATGTGAATGATGTTCTTCACCATACTTGAGCATTAATGTGTTTACCATATTCAGTGAATGTTCACATTTGATAATCCAGTAATTTCAATAGAAATCCTTGTGGTCAGGAAATTGCAAATTAGTCTCCATTTTGGAGTCTACATTTTGCTGAATTTTCATTAAAGTGAGTGTATCATTATTCCTGGCTAAGATGTTGGAATAACAATAACTGCTTGAAATTAGAGCTGTACTTTTTTGTTGTAGTTGAGCAAAAAAAAAGGGAAGATCCTTTGTGTTACAGTGATTTTACCATAATGTGTTAGTACAAAGGGTGAAGCAGCGGTGAACTTAATGTTTATTTACAACTTATACAGTTCATTTGTCAAATAGATTTGTTGCAACTTGTCAAATGTATAGGCTTCATTTGCTGTGTTTTCAGATGTGCATATTGCAAATGTTGTTTCATTCCGTTTATATTTAAAATGCAGAGATTGCTTGGTGAACTTTATGAAAATGTTGGCACCTATTGTTCTGTTTCCCAGGTGCTAGCGACAGGGCTGAGTGGACTGTATTCATCCCTGCCACGGAAGATTGAGGTACGGGGCGACGACTGGCACGCCCTGCGGAGGGAGGACTGGATGGGCGTCTCCTCTCTAGTGCTTTTCATGAACAGTCTTGAATTCTGTAACGCTGTAGTACAGGTGGCACACCCTCTTGTGCGCTGCCAACTCCTTGACTACCTCCACAATGGCTTCCTGGTTCCAGTCATAGGCCCCGCTCTGCACAAGGTGAACCACACTGAACTGAGCTGAAGATGTGAGCCATATTTGGCGTAGATGGCAGTTTCCATATTCATTATAAAACAATGTTTTGAATAGTATTTGTTTTCTCTTATTTTGATTTCTCTCTCTCTCTTTCTCTTTCATGGTTCCTCTGTCAGTCGTCAGTAGATGAGATGATAGCAAGCACGGCATATCTGGACTTGTTTTTACGCAGTATCACAGAAACTTCCCTCCTTAAGACCTTCCTGTGCTTCATTCTGTTGCATCGCCATGACAACAACACCATCCTTGATACACTACTCACACGCATCAGCAGCAATTCACGGGTTAGTTTGGCACATGCTACAGCTAGGGTGCATGTATAGATAGAAAAGACACTGTTTTGTCAGTGCTGTAGACTTAGCATTGAAGAAGCAGTATATTCCTGGGAATGTGGCGTGACTAAAGTTGCATTGTTTTTTCTTTCCCTCTCTTTGAAGCTGTGCATGGTCTCTCTGAGTCTGTTCAAGACATTGCTCAGTCTCAACTGTGAAGACCTCATGCTCCAGCTTGTTCTCAGGTATTTTGTGTGCTTGGGTGTGTGACTCAATTTGCAATCAAGAAAGCCTACAAAATAAGCTTTGGCTGTTTATAGATGGATTTGGACAATGCATTTTGCAAATTGCAATGCATTACATAGACCACCGTTAAAGGTTTAGGGTCAGTAAGATTTTTTTAAAAGAAATTAAATACTTTTATTTCACAATGATGCATTCAATTGATCAAAAGTGACAGTAAATACATAATGTTACAAGTGATTTCTATTTTAAATCAATTTTAAATAAAATTGTCATAGTTGCCACAAAACGATATTATTTCAACATTGATGTTATTAATAGGAAATGTTACTTGAGTGCCAAAACTACATATTTCTGTAATTTATGGGCCATGTGACACTAATGACTGGATTAATGGCTTCTGAAAATTCAGCCTTGCCATCACAGGAATAAATGACATATTAAATTATAATAATTTTTGGACAATATTACTGTTTTTACTGTATTTTTGATCAAATAAATGCAGCCTTGGTGTGCATAAGAGACTCCTTACAAAATACTTTTTTGTTACCAACGATAGTGTAGATCCTATATTTGTGTCATATATAGTAGGATTCTTATTTGTGGGTTTTATTAAGCATTTGATATTGCTCATACTTGGGCGAAAGAGACTAAAATAATAATTATTTGTGTGTAAAAAATAAAAAAGTTTATTTAATGTTTGTCTCTAGGTATCTGTTGCCATGCACACATGTAATGCTGAGTCAGCGAAGGGCAGTCAGAGAAACAGACCTCTATGGCAAATCAGCTGACAAGTTCCTTTCCCTCATACCAGAATGCTGCCGAATCACTGCAGCACCCTCTAGTGAGCGGGATGATGAACCTGCCTTTTGGGGAAAGGGTAAGCCTGTGTCAGGCACATTTACAGATGTGCTTTTAGACTGCACTGAAAAAACTTTCTGCTGTTCATGCCTACAAAATGTATTTTCTCTCCGTTTTTCAGTGCTAGGTAGTCCCACTTCAGAGTCACCGGTTCACCCAAGACCCAGCACTCCTTCCCGCCTCGCTCTCTTTATTCGACAGCAAAGCTCAGGAGGCCAAGCCAACCCCCCCTCGTCTGGCTCGGAGAATGCTCCCTCTTCTCCTCGTGGTAGTGTTTCCTCCCCGCTGTCTCCTGACAGCCCCATGCACCAACTCCAAGACGCTTCAGAAGGAGAGACTGGCTACCTGGAGTACCTGCGTGATGCTCGGAAGGGTATTGAGCTCTGCTCCTGGGCCTGTCGAGACTGGTCAGCCCCTTACGATGGAGAAAATCCCTCTCCAAACTCTGCTGATCCTCCACCTCCCGCTCCTTCGTCCAACCCCTCCCTCAGTATGGTACAAGAGCATTTCTCCATAATGGACCCCGCTCAGCAGAGGGCAACAGTGGTGGCTGCAGCATGTGCCGAGTGGAGCAGTTCAGATCGAGATAGTGGAGAGTGGGATGTTACCATCAGCAAGAACTGTATCAGTCTCACACCCCGCAGTAAGAAACACAGCCTTCTTCCCAGTTCTATACCTCTCCAATCTTCTTCTTCTGCATCAGTCTCTACAGAAATAACAGGTGCTGTGGAAACCGTATCCCAACACTCTCATTTGGCACCTCATCCAGCGCTCTATAATGGTATGGGGCAGGTGGAGCTCACAGAGAGTGTGGATGAGAGAATGGAAGTTAAGAAAGTGAAAAGGGACTCTGATGTAAATAACAGCGTGGTGGAGTCGGGGATGAACGGGTCGATGGGTATGTGCCCGGTTGACTACAATGTTTTACACGAAGGATCGGCAATGAAATCATCTCAGGTGCAGGTGAAGCCACATCTGCAACATCAAACCTCCGTGCCCTCTTCTACCCAAGAGTGTCTGCAAAGCGAGAGCCAGAGATTATCTCCTGTTCCTGCCTCGACCGAGACTTCCACAGTTCCCCGTGAAAGCAGGGGTCCGGAGTCCGTTGAGCGTCTGATTGAGGAGTTGCTGGAGCAGGCGCCGTCGGAGCCATTGTCTGGAGACTCGAAATCCCAGGGAATCAGCATTGAGGCTTTTCACCAGGAGCTGAAGGAGCTGGAGGAACATGTAAGGGAGAGGAGGGTTCTTTCACGCAGCTCGGAGGAGTCTTCTCGGGAATCTCGCACTGCTCCTGCTCCCAGCCTGACAGATGAGGACTGTCTTCCAGTGGAGACTGAGCAGTGCTCCAGTGAAACGAAGCCTGACAGCTCTGCCCCTGGGGTGTTTAGCCCCGCACGACCCCTCGGACAACCTCTTGCTCAACCGTACACAGGTTCTCGATGTAGAGATGACCAAATTAAAGATTTGAGTGCTTATGTTACTTGTGCAAGTTCAGCAAGTGCTAACCATAAGTCACTGGTTCCGCTTCTCCCTCTGTGTAGGTCCATTTATAACAGTCCTGTTCAGTAAACTGGAGAGTATGATGCAGAACTCCCTATATGTGAACATTTTGCTGACGGGTGT
The DNA here is from genome assembly GCF_001515645.1 of Sinocyclocheilus grahami. Lineage (NCBI taxonomy): Eukaryota > Metazoa > Chordata > Actinopteri > Cypriniformes > Cyprinidae > Sinocyclocheilus > Sinocyclocheilus grahami. The sequence goes on along the minus strand of NW_015505207.1, from coordinate 2,673,013 downwards.
TGTGTTCCAGCTGGCCTGTTACCCTCAGCCTCTCCTCCGCTCTTTCCTTCTCAACACCAACATGGTGTTTCAGCCAAGTGTTAAATCACTCATTCAGGTAATGCAGCAATGCATAACGTAGAAATATGACAAATCCATCTGCATGACTGCTTAATATAAAATATGCAAAGACTGAATCACTTTCAGTTGCTCTTTTTATTGGTTTGTACATTTTCTGATAAAAAATATGAAATCAGAATTGATTTTAAATACTCAAAAACTGCCTTTTGTGTCATTGGCACCTTTTTGAGCTTTTATGGTTTAAAAAATATAAGCTGTTTAATGTTTTAGGGATAAAGTTTGAGTAAGCAATTAATTTAAAATTTGATTTGACTGGAACTTAAGTTTATAAACAAATGCATTGCATCAAAAAGATTTTTTTAAAAATGTTGATTTTTACTTTGACTCCTTTTTCTTTCGACTCTTCAGGTGCTAGGATCAGTAAAAAATCGCATTGAAGTATTTGCAGCAGCACACGAGGATTTCCCTGCCATGTTAAGAAAGGCTCGCCGCTTTCTGGTTGCAAGAGGAAAGTTAGACTGGTCTGACTCACCCATGGGAGTGCCCAACCTCCGTCGTTCAGACTCATTAAGTAGGTGGATGAAAGGGAATGAACATTCTCAGGAACAAAAACAAGAGATCATGTTTTTTTGATGTTTTGATGTGACATGTTTTTGTGACTTTCGCCTTTGTAAAGGATAATACACACTCCACACGGTCATATCACACACTAAGCCTTGAATGATATTTTGAATATAAGACCATACAAAATCCTAAATATATTAAATAGTATAACAGAAATCTTATTGGACATTTAAAGGGGTCTTAATTTTGGGAACAGAAAGCAGAAATTATTAAAATTCATGATTGAATTTATTCTGATTGCTGCACGCTCAAAGTCAAAATATGGCGTTATTGAGCATTCTACAGTCTCGTGTTTTCAGAGTAGTTCACAGTCAATGAATACCTTGCATCTATGCCAAGCAATTGGTTATGATCTGCTTTCGGTGAATTAAAAACAATGTTTACTTTATGGGTTTTATATTGTAATGTTGTAGATCAGTGTTTCTCAACCCTGGTCCTGGGCGCTCCCCCAGCACTGCACATTTTGTGTGTCTCCCTAATCAAACACACCTGATTCAACTCATTAGCTCATTAAAAGAAACTCCAGGACCTGAAATGGGTGTCAGATAAGGGAGACATACAAAATGTGCAGTGTTGGGGGCGCTCAGGACCAGGGTTGAGAAACACTGTTGCAGATGGTTGTAAAAGTGCAGATCTCCCTTATACAGCATGAGAAGCTGGAAGGCGTAAACCATAGACAATTTCAATTAAGAGTCCTGTGTATTTCAGACTTGTTTATAATTAAAAGTCCTGCATTATGCATAAAAAAAATTCAGGATATTTTTGGTATTTTGTTTACACAAACTATATAATTTAATTCAACATAAGCTCTTATGTGGCTTCTCTCTGAGCTGCCCTGTCCCAGGAAGACATATTAAACATTATTATAGTATCAGAAAAATCCATGTATGTATTAATTAGTGCTGTCAATCAATAAAAAAAACAAAAACTAATTAATCACATTTTTTTCCTGAAATTTAATCACGATTAATCCCACCTAACATTAAAGTTTTTAAATGTACTTTTTTATTGCAATAATTGCACATTCAATCTTCAAATTAATGTTGAAACAACATAAAGATAGTATTTTTTAATATTTGTTTAATGGCATCTTTATGACTGAAGGCCAGTATCACTGATACCAATACTACTGATGTCTCTAGGAAATAGTTTTTTCCCCCTAATATTTAACCATTGACTATAGCCGTTCAGCATTACAGTATAATTGAGAGCTGTCAATTTTAACATTTATTAGAATTTACCTGTGCCCTTCAAAATTTAATAAAGTTATGAAACATGAAATTCTAAATTAAATATAGATGAATCCTTAAAGTGGTGGTTCATTGCGATTTCACTTTTTTTAATGTTAGTTAGTGTCTAATGTTGCTGTTTGAGCATAAACAATATCTGCGGTTCTTAATACTGTTCCTCGCGTCCCCCTGCTCTGCACACGATCTGCATCTCTCTCTCTCTCTCTCTCTCTTATTCAGATCATCAGCTCAGCTCTGTTCCATTTATACACTTATTTTCACATGGCTATGAGAAGCGTTAAACATGGACGTGCGTGCAGTTGCCATACTGTATTAAAGCTTCAATCAGGATAAAACTGTATATTAAAAGCTAACATAAGCAGTAGCATTTACAAATAACAGTGTATCTAAAAGAGACAACAAAAAACATAGGCCTACCATTAAAAGCCATGCTTGCACAGGTTCTGCATGATCCTCTTCAGTAATATCCTCTGTTTCTCAATCGGGCTCAAACTGATAAGCGATATTAAGGACGCAGCTGTTTATAATATAACCGGAGCACATGCCGCCAAGGTGAGGGGCGGGACAATTAGACGCGCACTAGAGGCGGTTTAGCCAATCACAACACACTGGGCTAGCTAACCAATCAGAGCCCATCGCGTATTTCTGAGGGAGAGGCTTCATAAAAGAAGGAAATGATCAGCCCGTTTCTCTGAGAAGGTACAGAGCGGTTTGGAATAAAGGTAAATTATGTGAAAAAATTGTTAAGCATTAACATGTTAGACTGCACCCCAAAAACACAATCAAGCCTAGAAGAAACCCAGTGAACCACCCCTTTAAAGCTACAACAGTTATTGATTTCCCCCCCTTTTTTTGTTCTTTGATTAACAGACATCACAGCAGCTGGGTTATTAGGTTATTTTGGCTGCTATAACTTTGAGTTGCCACTGCTAAACGTGACATGGAACTGACATACATAGTTCCGCATCTAAATAAATGCAATTCTTGTCAAGAAAAAAGAAAGAAGCAGCAGTTGTGAGTGGGGTGGCCAACTAGCTCCGCCCCTGCGTAAATTGCGTTAAATATTTTAATATAATCACCTTTAACATGCTAATTTTGACAGCACTAGTATTCATATATTAGAACATAAACCAATGTCAGTACATGGGTATACTGTATATTGAGTAAAATATGTCTTCAGTATTTGCTCCGTATATAAACACACAATATTAATTTTATTTGTGCAGAAGACCTGTCTCAGAAGAGGTCTTAAAGTCTAACATTTGATTTAAAAAAAACTCTTCATATACCCTGAGAATTTGCCATTATGTTCAGTCAATTTAAAGGAGACATTTCACTTACCTTTCAACTCATTTTTGAAACGGCCTAAAGAGGAATTATAATGCAGAAGAAAACTTACTAACTTATTTCTTTTCTTTCTTCTCTCTGTCTCTCTTTCTCTCCCACAGTTAAAAGCCGAAAACCATCTCTGGGCGATCTTATCCTGAGGCACACCAACAGTCCTACGAGAGCTCGACATGCAGCTCAGTTGGCCTTGGCCCACGTGAGAGACGGAGGGCAGTCTCTGCACAGTGCTTTGTTTCGGGGCGGTGCAGCCAGTGGGGGCTCTGGCCTGGAGAAGCAGGCAGAGGCACTAAGGGTGAAAAACGCAGTCTACTGTGCTGTTATTTTCTCAGAGTTTCTCAAAGAGCTAGCAGCTCTTGCACAGGAGCATGCTGTAGCCCTGCCCTTCCCACCTAGTCAAGGCACTGAGGAATAACACCAGGCCAAAATGTTCCTCTATACTTGCTTTATCCACTGTTCCCGGCACTGAGCTGTAGACTATTATATCCCTGAGAATTTTCAAACAAAGTATTTTTTTCAAGGGACATAATGCACTCAAAGAGACAGGAAAAATCAGTTGATCATAAAAGTAAAGAGAGAGGACATCTCTTGTTAATAATCTCATGTTCATAATGTCGTTTTTTTTATTGTACAGGACCATTTATCCATTAAGCTTTAGGAAATTGTGCATCTAAATCTTGTATATAGTCTATATAAAATATCTATGTGTATAATGATTTTTGTACACTCAGAGAGACTTGCATCCTTTAAGCTGGAGGAATTTGGCCGTAAACTTGCACTCCCTACGTTTCTAAGTCATTTCAGAGACTAGCTAAAGTAGACACACTACACACGGTTCTTTTAAACTTTTATGGGTGCGGAAGTACCATTTACATTTTTAGCAATGTCGAACGGTTATTTTCTCTTTTATAGAAATATAGGTCTGTGAGATCACACCAGGATCAATCAGAAATAATCATCTGGCCATTTTCAAAGGACGAGATGTCAGATATTGTTTACCAATCACAAGCTGGGCAATAGGTCCTCGATATCGGGGATTTGCCCCTTTATTGACATCTCTGAAAAATCAACAAGTGACAAAATGTTCAAGTTCTGCCAAACTCTAGCACAAATCTTCTTGTCCAACAACTAGAGTGACGTTAGAGCCCGTAAAGAGGGGAGAGGGTTCAGCAGCACATTTTCTAGGATGTTCATTTCTGGACGTTTTAGGGAAATGCAAATGGTACATTCACCTAGCATGACATTACATATCCTCTTTCGTTTTTTTGGGAAAGGCACTGATTTTTCTGCCCACAAAGATTTCCTTTACTGGATGTTAGCGTCCCTTTTGGCGTCTGACTAGGTGCTAATGTCTTAAATATTTGGCTGGTATGAGCATAGAAAAGCTTGCTTAATAATTACCTGTCCCTTTAAGGAGTGAGCCAAGTTATGTCAATCATAAGCCATCTTAGTGTTGAATCAAAGTGTTTTTTTTTCTGTTCACTACTTGATTTTGCTAGTGTTATGGAGTATGAGTGAATTCATAGTGGAAACGCCATGCCACTTTTTAATTTGTTTATTGCCAAAATACTTTAGACACTTTAATTTTCAGAATGGAAGTTAGGACATGCATGTGCATAAGTTTTGTGAGTGTTATTTTTTTTTTTCCAGTATCATTTTTGGCCCTTGTGTCTTAAACACTTATGCTGATCTGAAATCATCCATCCAAGAGCTTTTATCATGCAAAGCCAGATGCACATTACCTCAGTTTACTTTTTCTTTCCATGCAGTGTTGTTTCTGCTTCACTTGTGTTCAGTAATTCTGTTCGATCAAATATGCTTTTTGATCAGTTTCTAGATGTAAGAGCAGACAATTTGAAAGGCGGTTATATATTATTTTCTAGTTGCTAAATTGTCAATCCATCCATTTTCCCCTCCTTATCTATCCACCCATCCACAGAGGGTCTGTGTGGAACATTAGTTTGATGCTTCTCTGCTTTTGTTAGTTGAAATATGAAATGTTTAGCATGCAAATTCCATATTTAAGGATAATGGTAGACCATGTTAGTGTCAAAAAATAGTTTGTGCTTTCCTTGAAACATGCTCTGATGTCTGTGTGGGTGAGAGATGAAATGGAAAGGATAAAGAGCAAGAGGTTGAATGAAGAAACGGTACATATATGTTAGGGTTCGTTTATCTCTATGGAGACAGCGGTTATTATACTTCCTTTCAGTTTCTAAGTTAGAAATCAAATAGGCCTATACAACTGATGTGTCGTAAGATACCAATGCACAAGAAATGCCCATTGTTTTTATGATGCAATTATATGCCTGATGTGGAGCAGATAGCATGTTTTTTTCTTTTTATACATAAGTGTTTGGTATGATTTTGGGAAAATTTAAAAAATCAGGAGCTCATTGATTGTGTGTGCTTGTTATTGAAAACTGTTTGTTTGATCAGTATACATTGCACGATTTTTAAGTTGATTTTTCTGTATTTGGTTTTCTCTTTATTTTTTCTTTCACTGTCCATTTTTTGGAATGAAATGTTGATGTTGACAAGGACTTCTGCAGCTTGTTATCTATGCAAACTGGTTTCCGTGTTTCTGAGTAAGTGAAGATGGTTAAACCTTTGGGGACAAACACAAACTAAATGTACAATCCAGAACCCCACTCTTCAATAATTGACTTATCCCTTATCAATTCAGTAATCTACTGGACTGTATGGAAACTCGTGCAAAATGATGAATGTTATCAAAATATTTTTCTATATATAAAATGGAGGAGGAGGAAAGTGGAACTGAATGGAGATTTAAATCAACGATAAAACCTTCAAAGACAAACACTAAAAGGGAATGTTTTTATTAATTTATAAATGTTTTACCTGGCAATACCTTTGGCTTCTTTGTCTTTATTTCTGAGAAGTTTAAAAAGGTGAGATCTTCTGTCATTTGTTTTAATTTAGATGTGGTTGATTGCAAATACATTAGAAATAATGATTAAAAAAATGTATATGAAATGTAAACAAAATGAGCACATCTCCTGAATACACAATTTAGACTTTCTCTGATCTGTTGCTTGGACTTAGATGAATCAGGATTTTAAAAATAAATGACACTGTTTTGATTGGTGCGCAGACTGGTTTTAAGCTGCAGATTAGATGACACCTTAAATATTGGCTTGTCAGAAAAATGACCCAGTTTACTCTGAGACATGCTCATCATTGGGATTCTCTTCCTCCCTATTTCTGTCATCTCTTCCTAATCTTATGATAAAATGCTTCACTGGAGAAAGGATCTGAGACAGACGATGCTGCTGTAAGGAACTTCACGTCTTTCATAAGCTTTTGGTCATGCCACAAAATTTTTAGTCACAAGATTTGATCTCCTTCGGCTGTTGTTTTTTTTTTTTAAATGTATCAGTTTTAATAAAAGTATTAAGCAGCAAGAAGTGTTTTTAACATTGATAATCAGTGTTGGGGAAAGTTACTATTAAAAGTAATGCATTACAATATTGTGTTTCCCCTAAAAAGTAACTAATTATATATATAGAGAGAGCGAGAGAGCACCCTCACTATTTTAAGGAGCACCCTCAGTGATTTGATTCTGGAGCCGGGCCTGATTTTAGGCAAGTCATGTTGGTTTGAGAAGGCTAAATTGATCAAACATAATGCTCAACTCACTGTGCCGCTGACGCTTGGTCGTTCTTTAAAAAGCTAAAACTTGAATTTAACAAACAAAATGTTCCAAACATATTTCTAAATGAACTTAAAGAAAAATAAATATGACCACTTTGCCATTAAAAACCAAAACTGAACTATTTTAATAGCGGTGTAATGGGGAAGAGACAGAGAAAAGTCACGGTATCCAGTCGGACTCGGGCCGAGAATTCTCATAAGCTGTTGGACAAGGACCGGGCCCATGGAAGGCTCTATTCGTTCCCTTGTTTCAATTAAAAGTTCCCCCCAGCTTGGCGGGCCCCCAAACTGCCCGGGCCCATGTGCACCTGCATACCCAGATACTACTCCACTGATCAGATTACTTTTTTAAGTAACTAGTAAAGTAACGCATTACTTTTTAATTTAGAAGGAAATATCTGAGTTACTTTTTCAAAAAGGTAACTCCAGTTACTTTAATTTCCATGTATTGTCTGACAGCTCTCATGTTGCCATGTTGAGAGAAATCGGGAGTAAGTGCAGAGGTGTTGTGCGCGCGCTGTGAGAAACATGATGCTACTGGGGTTCTACAGTAAATGTCAACATGCATTTACTCATCTCACCCGAACAAAAACAGATTCAGTATTCCTCAAAATTAATAAAAACAGTCAAATGCAAACACAGTATATTATACAAACCTGCAATAATTAAATATGTTAAATAAGACAAATATAGGCTATTTATTCCCATTTTATTAACCAATGTCTTTGCTTCTGACCTTTGACGATCCAATTCAACCATACTAAGCAAAAATGTTTTTTTTGTTGTTATTGCTGAATAGTGTTGAACTTTCTTCTCCTGCGTCATATTCTTCGTGCAATTTGATTGAGCTGCGCCCTCTACTGTACAGACGTGAATTTACATTTCTTTCAGCCTGACGCCTGTTTCACGCCGCACGCGTTTAGCAGCGCAGAGCGGGAGCAGCGCGCGCCCATTGTGCTTTCACACTGGCAGCGTTTGTCGCGCGGTGTGTACTGCAAATACAGACGGTCATCGTTTATTCGGTCACGCTTTTCAGGTGTTCTCCGACAACGGTCTGTCATGTGCTTTGGTTTATGATATGGGCAGCATACTCTGCTGTGATGCAGCAGTGTTCCCCTCTGTCCCCCCCACACACATGCATATAACATGATTTATATAGGTAGTTTACATGAAAAGTCATCTTTTCAAGTTAATAAATGCCTCTAGTTTTAATAAACAGGCCTTGGAAATTTGGGCAATAACTCATGGCATGTGATGTGTTTTCGTGTAGTTGATTCTGTGCTAACTTGATCTAATATTTGATGTTTTTAAAATCGCTAAAATTATTGAATATATTTTGAGAAAAAGGTCTTCTTAATGATTTCCAGTTTTGTTTAAGACAATTGAAGCAACAGTTTTTCAACAACTTTTACAATAATGTAAAAGTATGGTATTTGGGGTAAAAAGCTCACCTGCTGTTAGGTCTAAAGGCACAATAATTAACATGATAATTAATAGATGGCTGACTTTTCCATTTGTTGACAAGACAAGTCGGAGTTAACTCTGCAGGACACCGGCCCTCCAGGACCGAGTTTGGGCACCCCTGCTCTAATCTGTTAACATGGGCGCCGCTTCTGCGCTGCCTCTGCTCTGCTTACGCGTGCGGTGTGAAACCGGGCGTCGGCATATTTTAATTCATATCTATGTGTTGTATAAGTTAGTGATGCAAAGTCCGATTCATTTCCGCGAACCGGTACTTTTCGGACAGATCGGCTAATTGAACCGGTTCTTTTCGGACAGATCGGCTCATTGAACCGGTTCTTTTCGGACAGATCGGCTCATTGAACCGGTTCTTTTCGGACAGATCGGCTCATTGAACCGGTTCTTTTCAGACAGATCGGCTCATTGAACCGGTTCAAAAAGCCGAGATCGGCTCATTGAACCGGTTCTTTTCAGACAGATCGGCTCATTGAACCGGTTCTTTTCAGACAGATCGGCTCATTGAACCGGTTCTCAATGAAAATTTCAAATAAGTCATTTGTGTCAACGCATATTGAAACATTCAAAAAGAATGTTATTCGTGTGAAAGCATATTGCTGATTATTGCCATATAATTCACTTAGTTAATGGTGTTTGTGGTCACAGTTTCATCCGCGGATCCTCAGATACGACTGACTGACCAGTATTGACTAGCCTACAACTTGGATAAGATTCCTAAAAGTTTCACACATTACAGACATTGATGCACAAACGCGGATATGTTCTACATGTCTACAGTATAAAGAATGAATAAACCAGTCTTATAAACTCCTTGATTTCGCTTAAGCAACTTTAAATATAATATGCATGCACAATAAACTATTGTAACATTTATTTACATCACTCCACAGAATGGTTTTTGCAGGTTTTAATAAAATGTAAATTAATAACAGTCATAATAAACAAGCATATTTCCAGTACGCGCCTCAGGCTTGCACAGTATCGTCGGACGTGCTACTTCGGCTGTGCGTCCTGCGTCACCAACCCGGAACTAAAGTTAGATTCCGTTCGATTTGTGAACCGCTCAAAAGAACGATTCGTTCAAGAACCTAACGTCACTAGTATACAGATGCATCTCAATAAATTAGAATATTGTGGAAAAGTTCATTTATTTCAGTAATTCAACTCAAATTGTGAAACTCGTGTATTAAATAAATTCATTGCACACAGACTGAAGTAGTTTAAGTCTTTGGTTCTTTTAATTGTGATGATTTTGGCTCACATTTAACAAAAACCCACCAATTCACTATATCAACAAATTAGAATACTTCATAAGACCAATTAAAAAAAACATTTTTAGTGAATTGTTGGCCTTCTGGAAAGTATGTTCATTTACTGTACATGTACTCAATACTTGGTAGGGGCTCCTTTTGCTTTAATTACTGCCTCAATTCGGCGTGGCATGGAGGTGATCAGTTTGTGGCACTGCTGAGGTGGTATGGAAGCCCAAGTTTCTTTGACAGTGTCCTTCAGCTCATCTGCATTTTTTGGTCTCTTGTTTCCAG
>NW_015505207.1:2662721-2662989 GCF_001515645.1 Sinocyclocheilus grahami | reverse complement strand
AGCTGTGGATTCTACCCCCTCATAATAAACGCTGTACACCGCAATTTATACATTTTAAAAATGTTGTACATTCTGTAATTCACTAATTCACATTTGTCATAAAGAATGAAGAGTATCTTTCATTCAACAGTTTTAATTTTGACTGCCAACTCTTTAAAATACAAAAATACATCACGGAAACAGTATTCAGTTGAAGAAAAGATGAGAGTTATTCTCAGTACAATCATCCCCATTTAAATCATAAAGTTTGAAAAAATAGATTTAAAAT
>NW_015505207.1:2657909-2659371 GCF_001515645.1 Sinocyclocheilus grahami | reverse complement strand
TCGAATTGTTATGCTGGTAATACAATTTGTAAGGAAAAATGAAATAGCAAGGTATTTCTGGGGAAACTGTTTCAAAGGAAAACACACACACACACACAGTGAATCAGCAGCATCCACAACTGAACGTGACAAAAAGTGTTGAACTTGAAAATTGTTTATGCGCGAGTGCACTTGCTAAATAAAGGCGGATTGTATAAAATGGATTTAAAAAAACATTTATAAACGAGCTGCAGTTTTATTACATCACGCGCTGGCACAGATGCAGTAGCCTATATTAACGCCACGGGTCATCAATAAGGTGCAGATTGGGTCCTCAATTTTGAACCGCGCATCACGTGCTCAAACTCATCAAAAGTCAACAAGTTCAACAAGCAACAATGACTTATCCAAGTGACCGCTGCAGAACGCACGCGAGAGAGAGACGAGTCAGCGCAGAACGCACGTCTCATAAGTGAGTGGGGAATTTACTGAACGTGGCACTTGCTTGAGTTAACACTGTATGCAATACCCACAACCTCACACCAAACTTCAGGCCGTGTAGATAGGCAAGCATATATACAAATCATTTAGTAAGCAGCAATCCGAAATTTACCTTAACATATTAAGTTAGATGCGACTGAATTGATGCTTGAAGAATGCGCTTCCAGCAGCCATGATAAACAGTTGGCAGTTAAAGTTTTCTATGCACAATTTGATTTGACGAAAGTCACGAGACCTATTACTCTCTATCCAATCACGTTGATGGATAAAAATAACATTAAAATAAGCATGTAACGACCACAAACGGAGGAAAATAGCGGAGTAAAAGTACCGATACATCACTTAAAATGTACTCAAATAAAAGTACACAATTTTTTAACTACTCAAAAAGTACAATTACTGATAAAAACTACTTAATTAGTGTAACGTTAGTATTTGTAATTCGTTACTTCACACCCCTGCTTGTTTCTCATTTTCCTCTTGACAATACCACATAGATTCTCTATGGGGTTCAGGTCTGGTGAGTTTGCTGGCCAGTCAAGCACACCAACACCATGGTCATTTAACCAACTTTTGGTGCTTTTGGCAGTGTGGGCAGGTGCCAAATCCTGCTGGAAAATGAAATCAGCATCTTCAAAAAGCTGGTCAGCAGAAGGAAGCATGAAGTGCTCCAAAATTTCTGGGTAAACGGGTGCAGTGACGTTGGTTTTCAAAAAACACAATAGACCAACACCAGCAGATTACATTGCACCCCAAATCATCACAGACTGTGGAAACGTAACACTGGACTTCAAGCAACTTGGGCTACGAGCTTCTCCACCCTTCCTCCAGACTCTAGGACCTTGGTTTCCAAATGAAATACAAAACGTGCTCTCATCTGAAAAGAGGACTTTGGACCACTGGGCAACAGTCAAGTTCTTCTTCTTCTTAGCCCAGGTAAGACGCCTCTGACATTGTCTATGGTTCAGGAGTGGCTTAACAA
>NW_015505207.1:2636896-2657321 GCF_001515645.1 Sinocyclocheilus grahami | reverse complement strand
TTCAACAAGCAACAACGACTTATCCAAGTGACCGCTGCAGAACGCACGCGAGAGAGAGACGAGTCAGCGCAGAACGCACGTCTCATAAGTGAGTGGGGAATTTACTGAACGTGGCACTTGCGTGAGTTAACACTGTATGCAATACCCACAACCTCACACCAAACTTCAGGCCGTGTAGATAGGCAAGCATATATACAAATCATTTAGTAAGCAGCAATCCGAAATTTACCTTAACATATTAAGTTAGATGCGACTGAATTGATGCTTGAAGAATGCGCTTCCAGCAGCCATGATAAACAGTTGGCAGTTAAAGTTTTCTATGCACAATTTGATTTGACGAAAGTCACGAGACCTATTACTCTCTATCCAATCACGTTGATGGATAAAAATAACATTAAAATAAGCATGTAACGACCACAAACGGAGGAAAATAGCGGCGTAAAAGTACCGATACATCACTTAACGACCACAAACGGAGGAAAGTAGCGGAGTAAAAGTACGGATACATCACTTAAAATGTACTCAAATAAAAGTACACCATTTTTTAACTACTCAAAAAGTACAATTACTGATAAAAACTACTTAATTAGTGTAACGTTAGTATTTGTAATTCGTTACTTCACACCCCTGCTTGTTTCTCATTTTCCTCTTGACAATACCCCATAGATTCTCTATATGGGGTTCAGGTGGTGTGTTTGCTCGCCAGTCAAGCACACCAACACCATGGTCATTTATAACCAACTTTTGGTGCTTTTGGCAGTGTGGGCAGGTGCCAAATCCTGCTGGAAAATGAAATCAGCATCTTCAAAAAGCTGGTCAGCAGAAGGAAGCATGAAGTGCTCCAAAATTTCTTGGTAAACGGGTGCAGTGACGTTGGTTTTCAAAAAACACAATGGACCAACACCAGCAGATGACATTGCACCCCAAATCATCACAGACTGTGGAAACTTAACACTGGACTTCAAGCAACTTGGGCTATGAGCTTCTCCACCCTTCCTCCAGACTCTAGGACCTTGGTTTCCAAATGAAATACAAAACTTGCTCTCATCTGAATTCCACGACATTCTAATTTATTGAGATGCACCTGTATGTGTGTGTGAGTGTGGATGTCTTTGTGAAGGAGTGTTTTTAAAGTTTGTACGAACATATTTACTCTGTATGTGCTAAGGTAGGGGAAATGAGTCGATCTTTCCACCACCTGAAATGATTTGTGTGATCACATTAGCGTGAAGTGTGGGGCGGGAAGTAATCACTGGAGTGGAGTCAAGTCAAGTCAAGTCAAGTCACCTTTATTTATATAGCGCTTTTAACAATACAGATTGTGTCAAAGCAACTGAACAGCATTAATTAGGAAAATAGTGTCAATAATGCAAAGTGACAATAGTAAACACTCATTTTTCAGTTAAAGACAGTTCATCATTGAATTCAGTGATGTCAACATCCAGCTCAGTTTAAATAATATCTTTGCAATCATGTCAACAATATCGCTGAAAATGAAGTGTCCCCAACTAAGCAAGCCAGAGGCGACAGCGGCAAGGAACCAAAACTCCATCGGTGACAGAATGGAGAAAAAACCTTGGGAGAAACCAGGCTCAGTCGGGGGGCCAGTTCTCCTCTGACCAGATGAACCAGCAGTACGGAAAAATCAATTTAAGACATAATAAAACAGACGATGAATAATATTAACAGCAATTATTATATGATGCAATCAAACTTATAGCAAAATGTGGTAGTTCTGTAAGTTGTTTCAGGGTTGGCATCATCTGAGGTCCTCTGAGGGGTTGCATCATCTCTTCTCAGGTGGAATGTAGTGTAGTGCAGTGCTGTGTGTTACTTGGTTATCGCTGTTTATCCTAAAGAAGGCCTACAAGTTGATGTTTGATGAACTTAGTTATATGTTATTTATATAAAGTTTCTCTTTTTCTGAATAGCATTGTCAATAAAGTAAGCTTTTTCTATCAAGTCTGTGGCGTGGTGCCCCCTTGTCCTCCATATATGTCTGGTTGAACCTCTTTTAAAATAATTGGAGGTTCGTTACAATAATAATGTTTATGGAGCATCATATCAGCATATAAGAATGATCTCTGAAGGATCATGAATCGAATGGGTTCTCTAACAAAGATGTGGCAAACTGGCCTTGATCTGAATGAAACATTTGAGCCATCATACCTTCACAACTTTTGTTCTCCCACACATTTGCAGTTTCATGCTGACTGAAATGACTGGATGGAGATAGATTATTTAACCATTTACATAGAAAATCCAGTGAGGTGCAATCACACCCTTTAATTAAGCTGTATTAAATGTGATTGTCATATGGTTTGCCACTTCACATGGTTTGTAGTTGAGCCAATTTATTTAGAAATATTAATTACACACTAGTATGTTCAATATCTGAGGTGGCCATTATTCATATATGACTAAAGTTTAACTCATGAACTCTCATGATTTCTGCCATCTTTGGCCTCCTGAGGTGCCATAGGCATGTGCAAGAAGCCATTTCATTTCAAGATCCCCTGCAGAAGCAAACATTGATACTGTGAACTTCTACAGTCTCTGGGCTTTATCAGATGTCTTGATTAGTTAAATGAACTTCAAAGATGTACAGTGTGAAGAGCACACTTTGATATAGCTACAGCCAGTGTCCTCAAACTCCCACATGATTGCCATCTTGTTTGATTAGACATGTGACTCATGGAGCTGCTTATCCAATAGCTGAACTTTGTTTTTTTATGTCGGATTCAATCTGTTCTGTAGTCAGCTAGCTGAAAGCATTATCAAGGTTTGCATGTTTCGAGGTTTGCAAGTGCTTGCTTGTTCATTTTTGCAATTGAATGCAAATAAATTCATAATTAAATAGTTTTTAAAGTTAATAAGATAGAAAATGGTCAAATTCAACTTTATAATTTTTTTTTATAAATGGCATACATAAGAATTTATTACTGCAAGGAGTCTATATATCTGAATTGATTGCAGAAAATTATAATGTAGAAAAATACAAAGTTAGAGCAATTTCAAAACAGTGCTTGATTGGCACTGTATGTGCAATATGGTTTGCTCTATTGAAATGAACATATAAGGTGCAGGAGGAGTGTAGAACTTGCAGGCCCTGAAATTCTTTTAATTTTGCATTGTGACAAATAAATACCTTTACATTTGGAATTTTTCTCTTAACTAATTCTTCATGAAAATTGTGTTTATGGTCAGCTCATAATCTCACACACCAAGGTTACTGATAGTTAATTGAATTAATTCTGTACCGTTTCCTAGCAACAGTGGGGCAACTAATAAGAGAAGAAAAAAAAAACCTCATGCTTGTGGCAGAGGAGGGTAGTGACAGACGAGCAGGTGACAGCCACAGGTAAGACTTTCAACTTCAGTTAAATTTTTAGAAATAAAGACCAAATATTTTTTCACTAGTATTATACAGTCAAATACCAGTTTTTTTTTCTGGTTAGGTTTGTGTTGAACACTGCTTTTGAAATACGCTGATGTTTTGTTTTCTTTTAATGGCCATTTTAAAGTTGTTAAAAGAAATACAGTGTTTTAAATGATTTACAATATTTTTAAAGAGCAGTTAATGAACATCATTGTAAATGACTTGTGTTACATTTATCTGGTTATAAATAAGTAGTTGGAAACTATTCATAATGTTATCTGGCACTGCCAGTTTGCAGTTTGTTTAGTGGAGTGATATTTATAGTTAATTGCTTTTGCATGAAGATAGATTTAGTTTGGTATAGTAACTGTTTATTGCACGCTAAAAATAGTTAACTGCTTTTTTTCACTGTCCTTCTTGTGTAAAGCCAATACGCAGAATTCATCTGCAGCATGCCTCATAGATAATGTAAGAGGTAACGTGAGAGGATACCTACAGAAAGACACAGGAGAACACAAAAACGCATGCAGCATATCAGATGACTTTGTATGCAGTGTTACACTTATGCAAATGTCTATTCACATTACTACTGCAATGCAATGGTTTAGTCTCCAGTTTTCTAAATGAGCATACAAATGGAGTACCGAGACTGTGGAAAACGTAGACAAAGTTGGCATTCTTTTTTCAAAGATTTATAAATCTTCTTAGACTGAATCTTCTTTGTGCCATTACAATTGCCCACTTTCTTTTCTTTTTTTTTTAACTACACACAGAGAAAACTTTGCTGATTTGGCAAATAGAATGACTAGGAACAGTCCCTTATGTCATTATTTCAGATATTCTCTTGCTTGGCATGTCTTGCTGACATCTGTATTTCTACCTTGTCCCTCCTCTCTTTTATACCGTTGTCTCTCAAACTGAACCAATCAGGACTAGTGCTGTAAAATAGCATTGCATAAAGTAGGCGCTGTCTCAAATTGTATGGGAAGAATGGGAAATATTGTACTACATTACACAATTTTGTTGATAAGCTTTTCCTTAGATTGTTGTATATTGCTATTTATCCCACTCATAGTGTGCAGTTATTTTTTCAAATCTAAGAGCAACTGCATTATGTTTATCATGCATATCAATTATGCACTGCTAACAAATGGTATATTCACAGCATGAATATTTATGTCCTCTGATAATAACCAAATTTTCTTTAGCATCTCTTCCTCCCACTACACATACACACTTTGGACTCGACTGCTTTAAACTTCATCATGAATTAAGTATTAGAGCGTTGTGCTGATGTGTAGCCTGATGTCACACTGGGCCTGAAGGAGAGCAAGTGCACTTCTCAGTTTTGCGATGACATTTTTTTTTCTTTTTAGTCTGTCTTTTGACTCCCACATATATGCTGTCCTCCTTCGTTCACTGCTTGCCTGCCTGAATTTGAAATGCTAATAATCTCCTCAGTGCTAGAAATATTCTGACTCTCTTTCTTCTATCTGTCTCTCCCTCTCCTTTGCTCACATTTGTCTGTCTGCTACACTTTCTCTGTGTGTTTTCCAGTAGTCTTCCTCTAGCCATTCCTTGGTTCCCTCGATTCATCAGTTCTGTCAGAGTTTCTCAGCTTTCTATCTGTCAGTCAAGGTCAAAGTTTTGTTTATCACATGCACATCAGTACAGTGGGAAAGAGATACTTTCTTTGCATCTCTTAAACAGGGAAAGTAATAAAAGAGAACTAATAATAATGCTAAGACAAAAAAGCAAATAAATAATCAGTAGCACAGTAATATGTTCCATATATAGCTGATACACCAGTAATATAAAGGCAGTCAGAAAAGACAAACAAAATGTGCATCACTTGTTCTCAGGTCTTGTTTCACTGTTTGCCCTCTCAAATGTGCTCAGCAACTGTTCCGCAAGACCGCAAACCATATCAAATTCCAGAAGTAAGCCACTTAAGGTTTTCTACTTTCAGTCAGTACAACAGCCTGAAACAATAGCTTGAGTGTTGTGTTGTTATCTCCAAGAAACATGTTAGCTATGACAATAAAAAAGTGTAAGTGTAAGTGTATAAAAAAAATGTATTTGCTTCTATGATATACTGAGCTCTCTCGGCCACCGTATTATACTTGTTTAAATGTTTTAATATTTCTGAAGTTATAATCCAGCATATATTTTGATGTAATAACTGGTGATAAAAATCATAAGTTTAATTGCAAAACATTGTTACAGTAATTTGGATAATAATTGTATTAGTATTCAGAGTGAACTTACATTATTCCTGCACTACTCTCACCTCAATACTTATTTGAAAATATACGGCACATTATTGCTATATTATATATAATTATATATTATGCTAATTATAAAATGTGGATGTACTCTGTATTACAATTATTTAATTGGTGTATTTATTTTATTTAATTTTTTTACTGTGGTATCATTATGTTGTCATGGTTGCTGTTTTCATGACTGTGGTTGAAGCAAAGCAACTACATCTCCTTTTTTCCTAAACTGTAAAGAGAGTATTGATGATGCATGACTGCTTGACCTGAAAAGCACATTAAGGTGTTTTATTCACATAAGTAGGTCTTTGCATTTTATTTTTCACTTTTGAGACAATATGACAAGAATACTTAATACAGTATAAATGAGTAATAGTGGTGCCATATACTGTAAAGGTCAGTTTCAAAAGATAGCTGTAGACATGCTTCATGAAATGTTGATTATGTGTTCCAGCACATCGATTGCAAGCTGGATTTCTTATGTACTTTTTCCACTTGAATATTTTAGAATTATTGGCTAATTTGAGTGTTTGCAAAATTGATGTGAAACCTGTTGGTCAGTAACATTAACAAAATGAGAGCATTGCGAAACGAAGGTTAAAACTTTGACCTGAGAGAGGATCTTCTGATGAGTTTTCATAACCTGTTTGTTTTGTGCTTTAATGTCATATTATGATATTTTAAATTATATTGATTAAATTAATGTCATGACCACAGTCTTTTTTATGGTAAATGCCTTAATATTAAATACAAATTAGTGCAATGAAGCTCATTTTTCTAATGGGCTCAGTATTAATCCCTCTTTCTCTGTACCTCTCCTAACAGGTCCAAAAAAGGCCTTGATACAAGCCTTCTACAAATTGTCTGCAAAGATGTCTACTGGATCTCCAGTGAGCAACAAGACTTCCCCTAGCACATGTTCACAGACCCCTCTAAGCTCATCAGCACAGTCAGACATAGAAGGTCATGAGGACCCAAAGCCTACTCCTGCAGCCTCTTCATTTTCCTTACCGTGTTGGGCTACCCAGGCCCTATGTGATTTAGCAAGATGTGAAACAGACCTCAGGCGACTGAGGGAGCAACAAGTGACTGAAGCACAGATGGTAGGTCGAGGTGTGGAGCGTGCACTGCTTGGAGCACAAAGGGAGGAGCGCCGTCTACTGGAAAGGGTAGAACAGGATCACAGGGACCTACAGCTCAGACTGGAACAGTTGCAGAGGGACAATGGAGCAGCCATAAGGGTTGAACAAAGATTGGTTGACCAGCGGTTATATAAAGTCATTAAACTTAGAGAGCTAATAAAGATATGTGGTGGTGGTGGTGATGGTAATAAAGATCGAGAGGGGGATCTGAAGCGGGACCAACTTCTTAAGGGTGTTGCAGAACTAGTCCTACCTTGGGAAGTCTCGCTTGCACTCAAACGTGTGTCTTTTAAACCAAGTGCCCAACCAAACACTGTCACTTTTGGTGAGATCAAAGTACAAGACCACAACTTCCATTTTCCTGTTAGAGGCTGTGGGCCACAGGGGCAAATGTGTTCCCTCCATGCCAATGAAGCACACGGTGGGGCTCATTTCAGTGGAGAGGGCCAAAGCACACCTGATGGAACAAGTCCTGGGCAAAACCAAGTCCTATCTCCTGGGCCTAATCCAGGGCACTCATCAACTAGTGGGAACTTGAGGGTTGTCCGGAAGCTCTGTTTGTCAGCCCAAAGTGATAAAGAATCAGGGGACGAGGTGAAGTGTCAGTCCCCACAACTGCGTTACAGATCCCCTAAACAAGTCCCATGTGAACGGGATTCATCACAGGAGGATGAGTGTGAATCTCCTTCATCTGAATGCAAAGGAGATGAGCTCTTTTTGGCTGTACCATCACTTAGTCATGGCGAGTCAGAGGGTGAGGATTTTGCGCGTATACAAAATGGACCAATCACACAGTTTGCTTCACAGAGAGCAAGAAAGCAACGAGAACTCTCTCCATCTCCAGAACAAGGTCACCAAGAACAAGGTGGCTGGTTCTTGCATCAGTTTGACCATAAAAATCATGCCAGACGGACTGGATCTTCATCACCACAGACCCCTAGAGAGATCACCTCTAATCAAGGCAACAACAACCACTTTCTTCGTGGCAGGTCTTGTTCTCAATTGAGTGCATCCTCAGATGACCACCCACAAAACCGTGCACCATCCCCTGCAGAGAGTGTAGATTCTGGGTACACTTTCATTGTCAGCTCCCCCAGAGATTTTTCCAACTCCCTGCGTCCTACTGCTCGCCTCTCCAGATCAGCTGCTGATCTTTCCTACTGCAACAGACCCCTCATTCAAACCAGAACACACCAGTCAAGCACATGGAGTGTAACTAAGAGTCATATGTCCTCACTCTCAAGCCCCACCTTCCAAAAACAAAATGAGGTATCACGGACTAAATCCTGTCCCAGTCATGGTAACTTCTCTCAAAAGAGCACCCAACAGCATGCTTCTTGTTCCAGTAGAGTGTCTCGTTCACACTCTATGTCTGTTATTGATAACTCATCTCAGAAAAGACTGAACCACTTCACATCAGGACGGCAGAATTATCTAAATGAGAACAGACTGCATGGAGAAAGGAGTGAGCCAGCTCTTCTAGAGTTAGAGGAGGATGCCGAATCATTGGGACCAGAAGAGGTGCGTCTTATCCATCAGTTTGGTAAACAAGGCTCAGGACGTGCTGATCTCACTCTGCCCAGTGGTGTCCATGCAACACCGCAAGGTCAACTATTCCTTGTGGATTGTGGGAATGCTCGTGTACAGGTAACTGATGCCCATGGCAATGTCCTACAACACGTGACTTCTCCAACTAATGACTTGGGAGGCTCCTTGCGACGTTGCCGCAATTACTTCGATGTGGCCGTTAATGCCAAGGGTCTGATTGCTCTGAGCTGTGCAGCTGAAAGGGCTCTCCTGATCTTTAGTCGGCATGGGCGTCTCCTCCAAACATTTGGAGGGGGACCCTACATTGCAGGAGTACCTCGAGATGAGTTGGAAGCACCAAGGGGAGTGACAGTCACCCAAAGAGATGAATTCCTAGTTGCAGATATACGAAAGGGTACTCTTACAGCACTAAATCTTGAACCTAAAACCGGTTCCAGATTGGAACGCACTGTGGTGACCGGTTTCCACAGGCCTTACCTGGTCTCAGCATGCTTGCACACTGGTCTGGTTGCAGTGTCTGAGCGAGGCAGTGAAATGGGGCAAGAGCCTTGTGTGAAGATTTTAGGACCAGGATGGGACACCCTACGAATCCTGGGTGTTTGTTCTAGCTTAGGACCTGTACTCTCCTGTCCCTGGGGCCTCTGCATTGATAAGAATGGGTCTGTTTTGGTGGCAGACTGGGGAGAAAAACATCGGGTACTTCTATATCCCTCTGAAGGGGCAGGACGAGTGATTTTGTCTGATGGACTGAGCAGCCCTCGTGGACTGGCACTTTTACCTAATGATCTGCTAGTTGTGTCAGACAGCATGCACCACTGCGTTAAAATTTATCAGTACAAATGAAGAGTTACCACAAAGCTTAAAATTCAGAAACAGGTAAAACTTTAGTATAGGGACCAATTCTCTCTATTAACTAGTTGCTTGTTAGCAGTCCTACTGATAACATATTGGCTGTTTATTAGTACTTACAAAGCACATTCTGTATGACCATATTCTACATCCCTAATCCTGCTCTGTACCTAAACTTAACAACTACATTACTAACTATTAATTAAGCAACAGAATTGGACCTTAAAATAACGTGTGACTTAATGAGATGAGTATTTAGCAATATATATTTAATTTACTATTTGTTGCCAGTACAATATCATATTGCATGGTGTATAGCAATGGTTGACAATCTACAATAAGCAAGAATAGTAGTAGAGATGAGTAACATCTATATTTATAATATATAGTTGTTTATTTAGCATTGAAATCCCTCAAATATACATGCCAAATAACTGCTTAATGTAATCCTCAGTCACACAGTCTTATACAGTAGTTACCCATCATTTTTACTTCCACTGCAATCAACTTTTTGCAATCCACTGATAGTGAGGTACAGACCAGTTGGGATGTAATCCAAGTAATATTTTGTGGGATATTTTATTAGGTTGGAGGTGATATATAAGTGTGTGTATGTGTGTTTGTATATGTATAGCTTAACAAAACACTTCACATAGTCACAAAAGAGCTTGAAAAAAATTGTATTTACTTTTGTAGACAAGTCAGATTGAATGCATAGGCTGACTAACCTAGAATTTTGTGTGTGGTGCTTTGACATTTGTTTCAAATCCCTGGCGATTTGTCTTTCTACCACACTTGTTGGACTTTGTAATAATGAGACTGTCACTATACTGTATGCTATTGATACTGAAGAACCTTGCCAGCAGGAGGCAGTAATGATACATCAACATGTTAATGCATTTGGAAAGGAATTGTTCATCAGTGAACTCGAGAATGAAATTAAAAAAAAAAAAGCTAAAAAAAATTCCTAACACCAACACATAATGGACAAGGCTCCTGTTCATTGAAAAAAGTCTTCAAGGATGATTAGAAAGGATGCTTTCTAAAATATCTCAATTTATATGTGTAAATGTCCTTGTTCTTAAAACATAACATTAAAGAAGCTTGTCTATTTGTAAAAAAAAAAGCTAAAAAAAATTCCTAACACCAACACATAATGGACAAGGCTCCTGTTCATTGAAAAAAAGTCTTCAAGGATGATTAGAAAGGATGCTTTCTAAAATATCTCAATTTATATGTGTAAATGTCCTTGTTCTTAAAACATAACATTAAAGAAGCTTGTCTATTTGAGCACTTCTGTTCATCATTAGTATACTTGGCCCTTGAATAACAACAGGAATGTAACTACTGAATGTGAAACATTCTTGGTATGACTGTGAAATCTTAAAAAGTGAGCCAGAACTGCTGGAATCTTTTGAATAATTCTGGAATTCTTTCCTGCTAGCTCTAGAATCCTCGGAGTTCTGTAATGACTTGCAGCATGAGTGAGAGTCTCTCAAAGCTCAACAGGGAATGTTGACTAACAAACACACCCAGTCTGCTACTCCTTTTCAGTTAGAATATAGGCTAAACACATTCTCTTGGCTTGGTCCCAAAAAAACAGGATGGCTATAATCTAATCAAAATAACATCTGCTCACTTCTTGAAGGGTCTACAAAAACATGCAGACATTTAAATAACCTAATTTCATACAGAAAAAAAACTTGATAGAAATGTTTGTGATATCCTTCCTCTGTCCTAAAAATGTTTTGTTATTGAATAGAAAGGTGTTCCTCTCCCTTGTTTATACTGTCAGAGGATGTGGTGTCTCCTTGTCGGTCAGGAAGTGGAGCCTTGTCTTTGACTTTGTGTGTGACTGAAGCCAGAATTAATTCAACTAAGGTTTTCATCACAAGTCCACACGTCCCTTTTTCGCCTCATGTGCAATGAATGACCTTTAATAGTGGTTTGAAACACTTTTATAGCAGATAATATGTTTATTTGTCAGGTCACAATAGTGTGGGATGTGGAATTGTGAGAAAACATGGGCAGATGAACTTCCCAGAAAGAGAAACCTGTTCTACCTGTTCTATTCTTAAATTGTTTTAGGACGTTAAATGTATCAGCCTTTTACATTGAATATTTAACCATAAGCATTTTAATAGGTCACATTCCTATAGCTAAAAACAGTAGATCATGTCTTTAGCAATGCCAAGGTCATGGATTTGATTCACAGGGAATGCATGAACTAATCAAATGTATATTTTGAATGCAACCTGAGTCGCTTTGAATTTTTTGTAAAGCTAGATTCCATCTTAATAAAGATATCCTGGTGTGCATTATTATGATTTAACAGGAATAATAGAAAAAAATGGTTTTATATCACCATCTTGTCTGTGAGGTCCCATATAATGGTTGCAATGAATAAGCTTTCTAGTAAAGAATGATATTCAGAGGAATGTTAGATGGCTCTTAAAATTCTCAAATAAAAATATATCCTGCAGTGTCTACAAGAGAGAGAAAAAACCCACCTATAAAAGAACTCCGTGCAAGTTGTCCTTCATTATAGAGGAATGCCTGAGTTTGCAGTTTATCTACAAACCCCAAACCACATTATCCCAGATAGGGTAAACACTAGTTATGTCTTGGAAAAAAAAAAAAAAAAAAGAACACAGATAACCAACTTTCAAAATGAAAATGATATGCTTTAAAATGTCTCAGCAGTCTGAGAAATTAAAATGTCTCAGAGAATTTTAAATAGATGATAATGACATAGTAAACTTTTTGATATTGCGTTTACGAGGTCTAGCTTGTTGTAACAGTAACAGTTTTGCCACAAGTCTCAGTATGTAGCTGCATATTTGAGATCCACATGCAACCTATAATAATGTGCTTATGGATAAGAAATAATTATTAATATGGAGCAGTATGTCTCTATTGTTCGTGTTGTGCATGTCTTAATTTACCTTTTTTCCCCATCTAAGAATAAATATATATTTCCTTGCAGTGTGTGTTTGTGTGTAAGTTTCTTCAATATGGGTGGCTAGTGTGGGTGTTTTGTGCTGTATCCTATGGTTACAGTGTGTATATTACAGTAGGAACAGTGTCTGTATCTGTGCCTGTATGTGCAACAGGCAAAATGCCAAATGAGTGGCATTTTGCATGTTGTTGCACACACACAGCCACAGTTGTTTGCTTTGAGGGGATTTATAGAAGTAGCAAGTAAACTTTAGAGGGGCAATAAAAAATACCCCTCACAGGGAGAGATGAGAGAGAGTGTGTGTGTGTGTCTGAGAGAGAGAGAGAGAGGGGGGGCACGACTAATGTTAGCCATTACTGAGAATGCACAAATAAGGAAAGGCTTGTTGAAGAATGTGCAACATCTTTACATTTAGAGTATGGGAGAAATATATATATAATAAATTCTTGAGCCCATAGATTTAACTTAAATGGCTTGGCCCAAACATTTCCATAATCACCCTCATGTTTTTCAAAACCTTTTTTTTCTTTCTGTTGAACATGAATGTTCAGGCTTTTCTTTTCCTTGCAAAGTATCTGTCAAAGTGACTGAGATTAAGTCATTATAAACTGAAAATGTTTCCTTTCAAAGCTCTCTTCATGATTTCTAACTTGGTGCATTCAAGAGACACACAACAACCATATTTGCACAGAGTAATTTCTGTAGAGAGAAATACAAAGAATGAATTGTGACTACATTTTTTCTTACACGTCTGCGACTACATAGTTTCTTACACCATACTTCTTTTCAAATACATGACAAAGACTGAATAATATTTTGGGATGAACTATACCTACCAAGCTTGATTTATGTAATTTTGTAATATAACATGATAGCTTAACAAATGCTGGAAATATTTCAATGCACAAATGGTAATTCTATAGAGTCAAGTAAACTCATATAGATAACAGTAAACAATCAAAAGGCAACCAGCTTCAGCAGATTTGCGAGTTTTCTCAACTTTTGATTTTTACAGTGTCTTTACTTTGTCTATAGGAGTACTGAATAAATGTGAGGGACAGAGGTGCTAAATGATCTGTTGCATGTAAACCAAAGGGATGCCAGGTTTGCTTCTTTCTTGTTCCCACACAAATTTGCACACAGACACACAAAATCATATACAGTTTTAATTAGTGCATCTCAATTAATTTTAACATACAAAACAGTATAAACATTATAAATTACCTATGGCAAAATGTAAAATTCACATCACCGTCTCCCGTCGCGTCAAGACCTTCAACTTAAATTTAGTCATCCTCTGATAAGCATGTATGGGAGGTTATATCTTCCTCCCTAACTGCTTGTAGAACAGTAACTTCTCACTTTCTTTTTTCCATCTCTTTCTGTAATTCAACTGGAATGAAGCTTTAAAATATGAATTTGCTTTGGTGATAGGTCAACTGGTTCACTGTTGACAATATGACAGAATGCGTAATTTAAAAAACTCAAGGTAAATTAGGAATAGCAATTATGGACACGTCTATGTCCTGAAACAAATAGTATGTTAAATTTAGCACATCTTTAAAAGACATAAACATTAGTGATGACTTCCACTAGTCATGAAAACATATCTGGAATATAAAGTCACTAAGCTTCAGAGGCGCGTTGAAAAAGCCCTTTTTGTCCCAGTAAGTCCAAGTCTGGGTGCAAATCACAGAGACTGAGCAATGTACAGCAGGTCACCCAAAAACACTGTTCTGAATGTAGATGCACTCCAATTTCAAAAGCATTCTTATTAGCTCTTATATTTCACCAACATAAAACAAAGGTGGCACTGCTGAGCCACAATGTGTATGAAGATGAAAGAGTGAATAGCTCTTTTGTCTATGAAAAGTTGTGTCATTTATGGCGAGTTATGTGCACAAAAATCCATGGGGTATGTATATGTTGACTTTTGCAAATGCGTAACACAAGCAGAGCAAATATCCATAAGTGTTCCTCTTAATGTAAAAATATTTTCCTGTGATTGTTTGAGAGAGTGCCAGCTGCTCTCCATTGTGACGGCATGAGGAGGAAAAGCTCTGGAATGTACACAGCTTGAGCCTTTGAACTCAGGTTCCTCTATGCTCCCTATGTCTTTCCCTCTTCTTTTGTGCTTTGGGGTCAATGGGTTGAAGAGAGGTGGAAGTCAGGGTGTTATGACTTCTCATCTGCCATCTTCCTCTACTCTCAACACCTCCCACACAGAGTGCAGTTATTCTCCCACACAACCCTCACCTCCTTGAACTCCTAAATGTCCAGGTTTGCCTACAAAAGACAAAGTTGTCATTAGAATTCCAGACATTCCAAGTCACAATCATAAAGACTGCAGCTTAAAAGCAGAATGTGGTTCACTTCCATCTGGGATATCTGACAACTGCCTGATAAGACACATTATGGACA
Organism: Sinocyclocheilus grahami; assembly: GCF_001515645.1. Lineage (NCBI taxonomy): Eukaryota > Metazoa > Chordata > Actinopteri > Cypriniformes > Cyprinidae > Sinocyclocheilus > Sinocyclocheilus grahami. Next base: position 2,642,744 of record NW_015505207.1, on the reverse strand, counting down.
TTCAAATAAATAAACCTGTCTTTGATCAATGAATAAACTTTACATTTGCAAGACAATCAACAAATTACAATTAAATATAGACAAATGTAAAGTTTTATATTTTGAGAAACATAATGCCTCACCTCAGAGAGGGGTTTCCCGCTTGTAAAGTGCTGCACTGGTTGGCCCTTCAAACTGCAGCTTAATTGCCTGTTTGAGATTCAGCTGGGGGTCAGTAGTTGTCATGTTAAACACAGACTCGTTAGGTAAGGCACTATGTGGGGAAATAGCTGAAAGGTCAATGGTTGGAGACATGGATGTCTTTTGAATTCCTCCCCAATCATCTTTTTGTGCATGGGATTGGAAGTGAAAATGTGGGTACCCCAAAGGGGGGCTTTCCCCAATTTTTGTTTGTCGAATCGGGCCCTGTTGGTTTGGCATCACCCCTAAGGAAGCCATAACTGAGTTCCACTTTAGATCTACTCCACCAGCTTGTTTGAGGCTCTTCTCTATCACATCCGCGATGATGTAAGGAGTTTTAGGTTTTAAGAGGTAGTTGCCATCCCCCGAGTATCCAAGCCCTTTTAAGGGTTTGTCTGAGTCCAGGAGTTCAGTGAGTGTGTACTGTTCATTTGTGGGACTGCTCTTGGGAAAAGCCTTTTGATTGTGCCTAGAAGCTCTGCCCTGAAGACTGGCTGGATTGGAACCAGGTAGAGGCAAGGTGGATGGCCGACTGCGGCAACGAGGAAGCGAATGTTGTTGAATCTGCTGGATGAAATTCAGGCTGTCAGCAGCCACGGTCTGTACTGTGGCCAGGGAGTGGCAGGTGGAGGAGGAAGTCTGTGAGGCAGGCATGGAGTGGAAACGCTCTGCAGTGGAAGCTGGGGAACAGGAGGCAGAAACTGAGGTCGAAGATGGAGAAGATGTGGCTGGGACTCCATCAACACCCACTTCTCCTGAACTAATGGATGCTTGGGTCTTGACTATGGCTGAAAGATAAGAATTGTTGGGAGCACCACTAGGTGTAAACGGTATGAGACCTGAGAAGGGCTTGGCACCATAGCTCTCCAGAAGTCGCACAATTGTGAAATGACCTTGTTTTCCTGCTACCTTGACTGGGCTGCGGCCATAACGGTCCACATTGTCTGGTTCGGCACCTTTCTCTAAAAGCAAGGCCACAATTTCAGCATGGCCCTCCTGAGCAGCAATGCTAAGTGCTGTGGCACCCTGCTGTTTGCAAGCCAGGTCTACATTAAGACCTTTAGCCCTAAGCAGCAGCCTGCCAGCAGCTGCATGACCTCTCCAGGCCACAGAGTGCAAAGGAGGCCGACCATCAAGATCTCTAGCATTTGGGTCAGCTCCATATTTCAGCAACAGTTCAATACCTTCCAGGTCTCCTCGCCAAGCTGCTACATGGAGTGCAGTTCGCCCTTCTGCATCTTTTGACTCCAGAGGGACACCACCTTTTTCAATGAGTAGGATGGCCATGTCTAAACGGCCCTCCAGGACCAGCAAATAAAGAAGCGGTCTTCCTTCAGCATCACGGACATCAGTGTCTGCCCCTCTACGCATCAACAACTCCACAATCTCCCGATATCCCTGGAGAGCAGCCGCACTGAGTGCAGAGTGTCCATCATATGCACGATGATCAATGGGTGACTTTCGGTCTAGAAGTAGCCTGACTGTACTGCAGTGCCCTTCTTGTGCTGCTAGTATTAGAGGGCTCCGACCCTCTACATCAAGCTCACCCACACGCGCCATGCTACCTTGCTCTGTCAATATTGCACACACACTTTTGTGACCTTCACAAGCTGCAGCATGCAATGGAGTCCAGCCCAGGTCATCTTTGTGATTCTCATCCAAACCCCTGTCCAGCAGTGCTCTTACGACTTCAACACTACCCTTTGCTGCAGCCAAGCAGAGAGCAGTGCGGCCTTCTCCGTCGATGCCATCCACTGCTGCCCCCCAAAACAGCAAACGGTTAACTGTGCTAGCATGCCCCAGAGCTGCAGCTGCAAGAAGAGGAGTGATAGCAGAGGGATGAGATCCAGGACTTTCATCTACATCAGCTCCAGCTTCCAGCAGGAGTTCAACCACTTCCTCATGCCCTTCGTAAGAGGCTAGTAGTAAAGGCGTCATTCCATCTGTGTCCTTATGTTCTGGATCGGCACCTCGCTCCAACAGAAGGCTTACAACCTCTCCATGCCCTCGTCCTCCAGCTGCTGATGGCACACATAATGCAGCAACAGACAGAGCGGTACGTCCATCCCCATCCGCTAGATTTAAATTGGCCCCAGCATTCAAAAGGATCTCCACTGCCTCTTTGTGACCCATGTAGGCTGCAGCTATTAGTGGAGTACGTCCCTCACGATCTGAGCGGTCTACTTCAGCACCATGATCAAGGAGGGTCAACAGAATTTCCTCATGTCCACCCCATGCTGCTGCTCGCAAGGCTGTCCGGCCATCTGAATCACAGCCATCAATCTCTGCCCCTGCTTCCAGAAGTAGACGCACAGCTTCCTTGTGGCCACCCCATGCAGCAGAGCGAAGAGCAGTCCATCCCTCACTGTCCACATGCTCCAGCAGGGCTTGTGCTGCAGGACTCTTGCTCCCTTGCTCCTGCACCCACTCTAGCAACACCTGCAGCACACCAACTTGGCCTTGTCTGGCAGCAAGCGCCAGTGCAGTCTGCCCCTGGTTGTCGTTCAGTAAAGGGTCTGCTCCACGGCATAACAGCAATGCTGCTACATCTACAAGTCCAGCATGGGCTGCAGCTGCTAGTAAAGTCCGTCCATCTGATGGGTCTGTACGGTTCACACTGATTCCACTGTCAAGAAGTGCTCTCACAGAGTCTTCCCTCTGTAATGCTCGCCGAACTATCCTGCCTCCTCCTCCAACACAGTGAATCCCGACATTGGAGCTATTGTCTGGTGAACAGCTTGCAGGGTAAATTCCACTTTTCATTAAGAGTTGTAGTACATCTTGCTGAACTAATACAGGTGTATGACTAGAAGAACAGTCTTTTCTGGCACCATTAAGTGCTGGAACTCCAGTCCATAGCAACCACAGTGCCAGGAGGGCTGGTTCCCCTTCATGAACTCCACTGTTGAGGAGGTGGTGGGCCAGCTGGCAAGTCTCCTCTGTACCCAAACTACTGGCTTGAAGAGAGAGGGACATGGCCAAAGAAAGGTGACCATCCTTCACACAACACAGAAACTTCTGTGTGCAGTATTTAACATCAGTTAACCATTCTGCAAAACTGTTATGAAAGAGGAGTTTACTGCCCTCAGGGCCATCTACAAACAGAGATGCCAGAGCCCCCATCTGTGCTTGGAAGTCTCCAATCCCAAGGTAGAAGTCACGGCTTTTGGCAATAGTGTAGAGCTGCTCAGCTGTTAGTGGTTGTGGGGATGCCAAAAAGATATTCAGCAGAGGCCTAATATGGACAAACAGCCTTCGAGGAAAGAGGCGCTGACAGAGCCAAAGGTAGAGGCCATTCAGTGTGCCAGGAATGTCCCGAATTTCTCGAAGTCCTACTAGACCATGTGCAACACCATCTAGTACTCGCTCAAGAAACAAGAAACAGCCACCGCTTTTGATGTGCAAAAGATTAAGCATTTCAGCTGTCTCTGGTGTAAGTTGTCTTCTCAAAGCCCCATCCTGGTCAAGTCTGCGCAGGATATATTGCTGTACATCTTGTACAGTTGCAGGCTTTCTTAAGTCATCCAGACACAACCGCCTAAAACCTACAGGGTAGAGAGGCAGGAGATAAAATAAGACAAAACAATTGTTAAAGCATCACAATGAGTTTTTATGGTTGCACAATTAACACTGAAATTGCCTTATGCAACAAAAAGCTGTGATTTAATTTTATATATATAGTCAGCAGCATGTTCTGTCTGTACAGAACTGTGTGATAATCTCATTATAGTGTTTATTATAGTGTTTATTATCATTATACTGTAGTGTCTCTGAGTTGTTCCCATTACTGTATGTGTGAGCTTCACACAACTGATTTGATTACTTTTAATGTGCATTATGAACACAGTACTATTACTCGCAGTACTACTACTCTAGATCATTGAATTTTTGAAATTCCAAATTTTTTTTTGCTACTTCAAGTTACTATACAAATTAATAACAAAACCATTTGTCAGAATAATTTCAGTATGTTTTTAGCAAACTGCAGTTATTTTTTTCCAGTCTTTTCATCTCGTGGGCTGAAGTAAAACATGATGGCCCTCTAGGTTTTCCAAGCCAAAGTTAAGGACCTTGCATTCAAATGTGTTTATAAAAGCAGAAATATACACACAACTAGTGCACAATAGATTGTAGTCTCTTAACGCTATAATTCAGATGTCATCCACAAGAGCTAATGTGTGTGGGACCCTCATCTCATAAGACCAGGTCATTTCATCTAGTAAAAAACAAAGTACTACAAAGCCATAATATATTGATATAAGAGCAAAAAGCAAAGAAAAAATGAGTCTCAAGCTGTATGTTTGGCAATATAGAATGTTTGGGTGGCCATACAAGTGTGGAGAACATTATTAATTTATGACTAAATGGGTTTCTAAACACAGACCATAAAGTCCCTGTACACAGTCTTAACTAAGATGAACAATGCTCAACACTTCAAGAAAACATTAACGCTAACCATCTCACATTTCACTGTGCTTATGAAGTGATTTGTACATCATCTAAGAGTGTACCTGAGAATATCTTGCAAATGGCTTTGTTCTGGCGGCGTGCAGAGCAGACTAGCAAGATCCAGGGGGGCAGGAGGTGTATGTTTTTTAGCAGGAGCTCTGCAATAGAGGAACTCTGAGTGGCCGCAGCTCCTGATTTTGAGCCTTCTCCAACTCCATTACCTCCACAATACCCCAAGTCCAGTGAATCAACCACAATAAACACACTGTGAGCTGGTGGTGTCAAGGACAAGAGGGGCTCTAATACTGCCCTAAAGAAAAATGAAAAGGAGAAAATGAAAAGTGTTTAAAATAATAAAACATAAATAAATGCATAACCTAGTTACCACTGCTAGTATCTTTAACCACAAAGACAGATGATTTTTAAATGGAGTCAACCGAATAATAACAGAATAATGGAGGAAGGAGAAGCAAGGACAAGGAGGGACATATTTCTCTCAACAACAGTGAGCATAATGAGTAATTCAATCATTTCAAGCATCGGAAATAGGAAAGACATGTCATCACATATGAATGAAAGTCAATTCAAAACTAAAACAGAGCTTATCCGAGAAGGAAACAAGTGCACAAATGTGGCATTGTTTTGTACAGAATGCAATTATAAGAGGGATTTATTTGGAATTATATACAACATCCTTTAAAAACCATCCAACGAACTCCCAACTTTTCAAAGCTGTCTTATTCTTCAGCATTTTTCTTTTGGCCACTTCATCTGACTTGAGGTGTGGTTGCAGAGGCATAGTGACTCAGTGTTATGGAAGCTCAGTGATTTCCTGTTGCTTCCAGGGCATACCAGTAGACAGTGTGAAGGTGCTGCTTCCTTATCAAACTCACATTCACATATCTGTGTTGCTCTTATCACTGACCCACTTGACTCTGGTACGATTGCCCTTTTAATCAACACTTAAATGTGATGTGATTTATGATAATATGCTTTCATCTATCCCAGCTTAATATGCAGGCAACTAAACAACTTGTAGGTTGATTTCCCGAAACACTAAGGTACTCTTATTTTGAGCATCATGATACAGCCAAATAAATTAATCTATTTAAACTTTCAACACCTTTTGTCTAAATATTTTCCAATAAATGAAAAATATATTATTTTCATAATCAATGAGTAGAAGTCTTGTTTTAAATAACTAATTATATATATATAT
>NW_015505207.1:2627074-2636639 GCF_001515645.1 Sinocyclocheilus grahami | reverse complement strand
ATATATATATATATATATATATATATATATATATATATATATATATATATATATATATTGTCCGTAATGCATCATCAAATGTCTTTGTAGCCCTGTTTTTTTTTTCTAATTTATTGAAAATTAATTGAAATAATACTTTGCCTAATGGAAACGCTGCATTTTGTTTAGAGTCAGCATAGCTCATAGTTCTGATAATTAATATCAACACTTGTTTTCTTTAATAGTATAGCATTTTAAATAGCACACCTTATTTTGTCTGTTTTGGTTAAATGGTTCAGTATTGAACTTCCGGTCTCATTCTCCCACCATAAAATACATAGTTATAAGCATGCCGTGTTTATCGGTTCCTTATCTCCAACACGTGGGCTCACATAATTTGTTGAGCTAATGCCCTTTTAACATGCTCACAGATCACAGCTTGAGCCGAACAACCTAATAAATGTTCTTTCTGACTCATTATGCCTACAAAGACAAGCTATGGGCTTGTCTTGACCCCAGGAATGGTCATGCAAGTTAAAGTTGTCAAACAGAGAAGGGTTAAGAGATCAAACCTAAGAAGAGTTATGTGAAACCTTTAATACTTTAGTAGTGGACAAAATGGGAGGTTTAAGGCTTTTGCTCATGGCCAGGCAGCTGAAGGTTAGGCTACAGGATTTACAACCAACCATTGCTTCAGCTGGAAACATTTGCAAGTCCACACTGCCAAAATCAGATGAAGTACAAACTTGAACTGAGAATAGGTTACAGTTGCTAATTCCATTGTGCTTGGCAAAACATTTAGTCATTTAATTTACTTACAATACAATAATCTTAAAGGAATTTTCTGTTTACTACAATTATCTATAGAGACAATCTATAGAGCTTCAAACTGATGAACAAGTCATAATTATTTCCTGATGACAGAAGTTCATGTCCTGATAAAATAAACTGTCCTCATCATTGGTTGCCTTTTAAATAAACAGTGTTAATGATAACTTATGTACGTCAGAGAGCATGTTGAATACAGCAGGGACTGACGCTCACATTTCACTCCTAAACTAACCCTTCTTACATTCTCTCGCCAGGACCAGAGAAAAACATCACAACAGTTTGTCAGCATGTGTAAGGCAAATGTGGAATGTGGGCCTGTACGTCAGATCTGTAAGGGAAAACTGAAAGAACCAGTGTAAGCGCAAACACTGAAAGAAGATAAATAGAAAAGAGAAAGTTGTCAGTGTGGCGACCTCACCGAGGGACACAAACTCCACAAACTAGTGGCACGACTCTTGGTCTTTACCCCCTTTTTTCCCCCGAAGGATGTAAATAGCGTCATCCATCTGCACTGAACGCTGGGCTATTGTGATAACTGTGAATAGGCGTCATTATTGCAAAGAGAGGAATAAATAAATAAACATATGTGGCAGAAAAGCAGAACAATAGCCCCTTTTCCTGCTTTTGACAAAGTCTTTCTGAGGGGTATCAGACAAAAATACGATGGAGGAGGAGAATATAAGGGGTGGGAGGGTTTAGTAGGAAACAATAAAAGAAACCTTGTTCAAGCAAAATGTCACTGAGTGCATTTACATTCACAACAAACACTAAAAACATCAGCTTACTATGAATAACCAGAAAATGCAAGAAAAAGTGTTTACATGATTTTAAAATTGTAAGTTTTTTCCCCTCTGGCTTTGACAACCAAATATCACAGACCAAAATGCACTCTTTTTTTGTCTTTTAAAAAAGACTAAGAGAAAGCTGTGTGGATTATATTCAAAACAAGCATCTTCTGCAATGACGCTTTATTTGTTACACAAAACGTCACAAATTGAAGGTATAATTGATTATTTGATCTTAAAATTCCATGTTAAATGCTAAAATGTTCTGGAGCCTGACACTATGTTAGACAAGAAACACAGCAACATGTCTAAGTCATTTAAAGGCCCCACTGAAGTGTCATTTTCCTTGCACAAACAATGTGAAATACAGAGGGAGCGTGTAAGGTACACCAAAGGCCTAGCTGTGAAACATCTGGGATTTCTCACAGGAGTAATGCTTGGAGAGCAAACATGAAATGCTTGGAGAACTAAAGGCTGACAGAAATTAGTTCAAAGGGATCTTGAACAGTGAGTGATTTGTTGCAGAGCAAAAGCAAGAGAAAAATGTGAGAAATTCAGAGAAAGGAAAAAGTGTTTTTTAGATATACTGAAATAGTGAATTACAAGATTTATCATCTATATCAAAATGTTGTAATTTGTACATTGGATAAAACTATTTTCAAGAAGAAACTAAGTACTTACTGAAAATTATTTTTATTATTATAAAGTATTATGGCAGAGTTACATATGCCATATATTGATTATATATTTTTTCCTCATGATATTGCATTGATACATCAGGTTCTAATAACATTGTATTTACTCCTTAACTTTAAATATAATTAATTTATTTGTTCATTCACATAATTCTCTACAGTTCAGACTTCAGAAGAAACAGGCTATCTAAAAAATCTAGCTTTGTATCTCTGGTTTCTATCCAATTATGGTAAGTGACATTGCAATGTATAAACCAACCTTTTAAAAGTGTCATCAGGTTCTCTTTGGCAGTGGAGGGGCTCCAGGACAGCAGCAATAGCATCACTGCTTATCGCTTTCACATAGTTTGGTCCCAGAAGTGGCCTTTCCTTCAGCTGTTCAACCAGCCCCAGGACAAATCTCCACACTTCAATACTGCCTGCATCCTCTCGCTGGCAATAGTGCCAGGACAAACACCGTGATGCCAACCCTGCCGCCCTGCATGCTTCCGACTGAGGCCAAACCAGTTCTGTGAGGAGGGCTGTCTTACCCGTGCCCGGGCCCCCAGTCACTAGGATCCCTGGAGAGACACGGGCTGTTCCCTCCACTCTCTTGGAGGAGTCTCGCACCTCTAGGCATCTTTGTAGCTTCTCGAGGGCCCATTCACGGCAGTAGAACCGCCGGCCCCGTAACAAGCTGGGTAACATGCTCCTCATCTGGCCCTCAGGAGTTGAACAGGGATGGACCATGAGGATTTACCTTCTTCCATAGTCCCTAATAGAACAAGCGAAGCAGGTGGCTCTTGGAATCTCTTCAAACAACTTGCACTGATGCTAAGAAAAAGCGGTGGGGTTCGGTTGGGCTGTATGCAAATGTTTGCTACCGAAAGGTTTCCGGCATGGAGAATCAGAGAGAGTGTCCTCAGATGACTGTTGGCTGCAGGTGTGTTTGTATTTTGCAATCCCGTAGGTCCAAGTCATGCTGTTAGTCAGAAGCCCTGTAAGACAAAACAAACATAAAGCTTGATGAGAAGGGTGTAATTCGGCCGATGTTTAAATACTTTCTCCTAACCCAGTTTAATATGCAGACACAAGTCATAATAATACCTTTCATATATAAAATGCAGTTCAAGTGCTTCAGAGTTCAGCAAATAGAAAAACAGAATAATTAAAATAAAATAGAAGTGAAACATTTACAACAGAAAATATAAAATTATACAAATTGCGTCACCCTAAACTATTGGTTGCACCAATGTGGCTGTCTGACTGGTCAGGATGCTTCAAAAAACAGAAAAAATGTTTTGTAGTACAACAGTGTTTACACCATTCACAGATATTAGTTTGTGAGTGGCTTACTTTATGAATGATTTCTTGGCATAGGCTACTGTATTGTAAATCTCAAGCGATCTGGTGGTGCTGCGTTTAGCCATTATGCTGCAAAAACATGGAAGCTTTTACTGATTGAAAACTATCATTATTTTCTCAATTCCGTTTGGTGATGCTAGTGGCACAGAAATGACACACTTCACCTTTAAATGAAAGTGTGGCATTTAACTCAGCCATGACATGTGAGAAGGAAAGGTTGAGAGGGAAACAGAAATAGAAAGAGGGGTAGAACATATCTGTCAAACTCCCATGAAAACGAGAGCTCGGATATGCAAGTGAGTCAAGATGCTGACCAAACCCTCAACTCAAACTGTCCTAAGCAATAAAGAAATAAAGGTAAAGAGAGATCAAGAAAGACATTGAGTGAAAGAAAAAAGACAACACAAAATCTTACCTTTGAAATGTGCTATTTCATGTTTTTACTTTATGTTTTCTCCATGGCAGTGTTCAGTCTCGCCTCAAATGTATTACTCTCTCTCTTCACGTCTTTCTGTTACTCCTTTCTTCCTCCTCCTTCCTCCAGAGGTCTTATGGTTTTGCTGGACAGACAGAAATTCACTCCTCCTTTCGCATATTCTCCTCGGCTCCCAGCTGCATACCGGTTTTTCTGGTCCTTTATCTCCTCCCCTCCTGCTCCTTAACATGTCAGGGCATGAAGTGAAATAGCTGACTGCAAGGAAGAGAGAGAGCAGGAGAGAGGGAGAGAGAGAGAGAGAGAGCGAGGGAGGAGTTAGGGTTTGGGGTCAAAGTTTAAACACAGATGCATGATGTCATATAGTGTTTTATCTCCTCCCCTCCTGCTCCTTAACATGTCAGGGCATGAAGTGAAATAGCTGACTGCAAGGAAGAGAGAGAGCAGGAGAGAGGGAGAGAGAGAGAGAGAGAGAGCGAGGGAGGAGTTAGGGTTTGGGGTCAAAGTTTAAACACAGATGCATGATGTCATATAGTGTTTCTCTTTCTTGCTTTCTTTCTTTCTTTGTCCGTACACATTCTCTTAAGAGCGCGAGAACTCATGGACAGGATCCAGATTGTTGCTCTAAATATACCTCACATGTGTGCAATTTATTAGAAGCCATAAAACAAAACAGAAGTGCCTTCAGTGAACAGCAACCTCATTACAACAAATGCAGTGCTGACAGTGTTTTTTTTTTTTTACACAATGTCTAAATCAACAACTAACCAATCAACAACATATGGTGGGGGGTGGGGTAGTGTAATGGTTGAAGATACAGGCTGTCTGCCCAGAGGTCACAGGATCAAATTGTTATGGATGATCCATGAATCCTCTAACCATTGCGTCCTCGAGGGAAGCGCCCATCCCAAAATTGCTCCAGGGGGACTCTCCCTGTAATTACTGTACTGTGGGTTACTTTGGATAAATGAGTCAGATGAATAACAAGTAATTAAGTAATATATGTGTGTTTAGTCAGCATGCGTGAGTGACACGGGTCAAAATAAATAAAATATTAGGTCAAAAAATAAAATAAAACAATAATTTCCCTGAATATACTTGCTGGCTTTCTAGATTTGTCAATATATATAAATGTTTACTTTCATTTTCAGTCATTTTGTTTATTTTCATTTTCAGTCTTTTATTTTAAAAAATGACAGATTAACATAAAATATATTTATTCATAGATCATCACATCACAAACTATTACCTTATACAAAGTATATAAAGATGCACTGCCAAGACAGCCAAACTGGATACTACTCATAAGGCTCATGATATATCTATATATGATAGATATATAGCTGTTACTTATTATCCCTCACCTGTTTATAATTACAGTTTTGACAAACACTCCTATATTTTTCTCTGTGTTAGAATAGATGGGTAGTTGACATGAAAAGCCCAGGAGTGACAGCATTGTTCTGTAGTGTGGCATACTACATGTATCAACAGAAATGAAAAAAGTAAAAATGGTTATTAAAATGTGAAAACTGAATTATTGAACTTAGGGTTGCGAAGAGGTGGAACGTTTCTGGTAAATTTCAGAAACAGAGAAATTTTGGAAACTTATGGAAATGTACTGAAAAATGTTCAAACCTTTGCAACCCTACTTGAACTGTGCTCAGATAAGGGTATTTTCAGGTCGAGGCAAGTTGTCATGGTTTAATGTTAAGTATGTATACACTTTATTATCCTTTTTACATTTTTGCTGTCTCAGGAATTGTTTCATGTTTCACATATGCTTTGCTGTTTGAATTTTGCTGATAGAGGCTGTTTAATGACAAGTTTCAATGTGACAGCTTTTCCCGTATATGACATACCGTGTTAAGAGAATTGCATCATATTTCATGGGCAATAACAGCAGAAGCTCAGCTGCATGTTTTGTTAAATAAAAAAGTTAATGTAGGCCATATGTTATTTCATGTCAAATACCCAAATACAGGTTAATTTACCTTTGGCTTGGATTAAAAAGCAGACGTTTTGGGGGAGGAAAACTGATCAGAATAATCAAACTCTGCCTTTCTAATATGGAATAAAATGCATTACATTTATTGTGCTACAGACTTATAATCATTTAGATGAAGCTTTTATCAAAGTGACAGGTTCAGTCCCTCCTGTAGTAATTACGCATCTTGAGCAAAAACACACCTAGTTGACCTCTACAGGTGAACCTCTCACCTTTCAGTCACCAACCATTTTTATCCATTAGGCTAGCTAGATCAAGCCAATATAAGTACACAGTTGATCGCAATAAAAAGATTTAGAAACCTAACCTGTACACTCGTTTTCCAGCGTTCTGAATACCGTTTAATTCACCGGAACTGGAGACTCACTGCAGGTTACAGGTGCCGCATCTTCATCATTCTGCCGCCCACCGCACTACACTTGGACAGCAGGAACCCTAAGCCCTTAGATCCTTCACGACACAACGGTACGGTTTAATAACCTTTTCGTTTCTCTTCAGCATGGAAACAGATCCACGCGTGTCCACAGTATCGCTCCAAGGCACATCTGTGGTCGAATCCACGCACTCAGACGCGTTGCTTTCGTACAGTGTACGGTGGATGTCTGGTTACATGAAGCGTGATGTTATTCTGCGTCGTGCTCGTCGATCATTCCTGAAGATTTGCACAAACGCAAATGACTTAATGTCCGCAAAATATAGAACAGATCTTGAGCTGCTCCCACCATGGAAGTCTATGGCAGCTCCAAGTTTTCATGCATCTTGATTGGTTTATTCGTATAGTCCACTAGGGGGCGCGTTTTTAAAGTAGTATGAGATAGCAGTTTAATGCAGTTATAATTCATAATGGTAAACCTATTGGTAATATTTTAAATATAAATAAGCGAATATAAATGGACACAAATTTAGAAATATATAATTGGGGGGTTAAAATAAGAGCTAGGCGTTTTTGTGAAATTCACTCTCACATATGTTTTTCTTAGAGGCTTTGTTTACCAAAATGAGTTGTTGAAATATAAGGATATCATTTTATCCTGACAGCTTTTAATTACACAAATTGTGACATTTTTGCCTTTCTGTTGAGAATTCTGTTGCCTGCTGAGAATGTTTGGACCTTTCTGGCACAAGAGTATTCTTTACAGTAGCCTCTTTTTTTCCTGGTTCTGGGATGCACTGGAAATCCTCTGGTGTGATTTTTGCATTTGCAAGACAGAACCAGGAATTCAGAGAATAATGCTTGGAATAAATTCACAGCCAGCTTCCTGACAGTAACACGCCTGCACCTAAAGTTTTAAGTTTAAAGCTTCCTCTTTAATTTCACAGTTGGCAAACTGTCAAAAATGTCTATAAAGTTCAGTCACTATAATGATCCTTAACTTTGATTATAATTATTATATTTTCTAGCTAGAGCAGATTTCACTTTAATGCTGCAATTAACAGGAGCAAGGAACCTATATATATGCACAAAGAGAAACATATTGATCTGATATGTTAAAATGATTGCATCTGGATCTGAGCAATGCATTCAGCTATTTTCCCTCTCGCATGAATCAATTTTCCCTCCCACGCAAACCTATAACTTTGCATTTGCCTTTGTTGCCTGGAGCTTTGCTCAATATTACAAATAGAACAAATATATTTTCTAAAGAGAATGGAGCAGAGATGGTTCACCTCACAAAGGATCAAATCTGTGACCATTCTGTGTAACACAAGGCTATGTAAACATCAAGCAGACAAAGTCCAGACATGCCAGATATGAGATTGTGCATTAACAGTTTCTGGATGCTGTGATTGAGCACTGAGGCAACTACAAGGCTGCAGGGGACGATAATGTTACATAATTTAACCAACAGGGTTTTTGTTGTTATGCCCAGACACCACTGTAATACACTCTGGCCATGTCAGGAAAACACATTTGTGTCACTCCTGTGATCGGCTTTAGTTTCTGTACCCCAGGTGCTTTCAGTTTTCTGGAGTCAACTGTGAGTGATGGGCAGATGGCACAGTTTCTGTATCTATGTTTTTTATTCAGCTAGATTATTACTTAGCTTCATTTTGTTCACATACACTGTAAGAGCTCTTATGATGTGCTCTTGCATTTGCATATTCAAATTGTGAAATTGACTTTCTAGTTGTCATCTACATAGTGTATAAAATGTAGGTCAATGAAAGGATCTAATTTGTCCTAATAAGTGCAATGACAGTGGGATTACTTGGGTTGGTGTAAATCATACATGTCTTTATAGCAGCTTTAATCCATTATTTGTGCTCTGCTTTGTCTGTTCTTTTCACAACCTCTATTTGGTTTGCTTTTTAAACCTTGACCCTGCGTGTTACTTAACCGCTTGCAGTGGGCATTATGCAAAATGCTCTTTGCTTACATTACTTGTCTTTTGCTTTCTGGTTTGAGAACCTCACACTACACAGGATGTGTAAAGATGAAATATTACACTTTAAAAAAATTAATAAAAATGAATGATTCAAACTGTTGGTTCCCCAAAGAATGTTTCTGTTAACTTAAACAAAACTTTTTTTTTCTTGTAAGGAACATTTTAAAAGTCTTTAAAAACTTTTTTCCACTAAAAAGAACCTTGTGGAATGGAGAGTTTCTTATGGAGAGTTTTCTTAAGTCACTGGGGTATATTTGTAGCAATAGCCAAAAATACATTTTATGGGTCAAAATTATAGATTTTTCTTTTATGCCAAAATCATTAGGACATTAAGTAAAGATCATGTTCCATGAAGATATTTTGTAAATTTCCTACAGTAAATATATCAAAACTTCATTTTTGATTAGTAATATACATTGCTAAGAACTTCCTTTGGACAATTTTAAAGGCGATTTTCTCAATATTTTGATTTTTTGTACCCTCAGATTCCAGATTTTCAAATAGTTGTAACTCGGCCTACACACATATTAGTGCCTTGGAAGCAATATTTTGGTGGATTCATTCATGTTAAGCCATGTTAAGTGTTTATGTTTTTCTACAGGAGGAAAATGCTTAACGAGAGACTTTGTGCATTGCATTCATATTCTGCTGTTCTGTGGCCACGGATTTGCGGGTCTTGTCTTTTTCTTGCAGGACCCTGTACGTTACGGTACAAAATTAGTTTTAATCGTTTAATCACCACCACATCGTGTTGTCTCCATTGGCAACACGCACGATTTGTGTCAACTGCAAGTGACGTCGCTAGCGGAAGTGCAAGTGTCTGAGAGTGCAAGTCTGAGAATGCAAGTCTGAGAGTGCAAGCGCAAGTCTGCAGCCTGACCCTTTTGTGTCCTTTACATTACAAACTGATTTTGGCCCTGCTTGAATGCTAGTTTATCACATTAAAAATTTTGCCTATTTTGAAAAATGTGTCAATACGGTAGATCTTAAAAGACTGCAAAGTATGGAAGCCCGTTTCCACCACTAAATAAAAAAATATAATTCTGTAAGTCATAATAATGAGAAACTTTCTCAAAATTATGACTTAGTATCTCGTTATAATG
>NW_015505207.1:2624852-2626862 GCF_001515645.1 Sinocyclocheilus grahami | reverse complement strand
GCAATGTTAGCGGTGTTCCTGCAGGGCTTTGACCAACAGATGGCGCTAGCGTGCTGTCACTCTTGCGTTCCGCAGGCGGCGAGGAAGTCTTTTTTTCTTTTTTTTTGGATTAGGTTAAGTCATTATTATGAGAAAGTTTCTCATTATTACGAGATACTAAGTCATTATTATGAGAAAGTTTCTCATTATTACGAGATACTAAGTCATTATTATGAGAAAGTAAGTCATTATTTCGAGAAAGTTTCTCATTATTACGAGAAACTAAGTCATTATTATGAGAAAATAAGTCATTATTTCGAGAAACTAAGTCATTATTACGAGAAAGTTTCTCATTATAACGAGATACTAAGTCATAATTTTGAGAAAGTTTCTCATTATTATGACTTACAGAATTATATTTTTTTATTTAGTGGCGGAAACGGGCTTCCATAGCAAAGGGTTTCATTTAATGTGTAATTTTTTCAAATGTGGTGCAGAATTTAGTTATTGTAAGTTCTATGAAAGAGATTGCCCCTATTCAATTTTCAAACTTTTAATACATAAAAGTTCCACAATAGAGACAGACTTGTATGAATGTATTTTCATTGTGCTTAACATACTTTACATTTGGCAAAATATCTTATACTTAATATCAATACGTTTATCGATTTGTGTTAATTGATAGACATTTAAAGAACTTTTTGAAGCAGAAATATGCACATGTCATGTTCAAGGTCACACTTATATAATTCATTAGGGCCAGAAATGCTGTAGAATGTTTCTGTAATTATAATTATGAATAATTATGAATATTACGTGTCTGTTCTGTTATTTCTTGCAAAAATTTGTAAACATTATCTTGAAATCTTCCAAAATAATTAATTGTTGAACTTAAATTATATTAAATATGAATAATAACTAGATATTAAAATGGTTGTGTAAATAAATGACCAAGGAATAAAACAATAAAAACATAGTAGTCTGGATGTAATCCCAAGGTTTTTATATGTGAAATTGCATTGCAATTAACACATATTTATAATGTTGTTGAAAACATATAGCCTTTAGGAAGAGGGTCACTCCTTCCACAAAAAGGGATCAGCATTTGGGGGTTCTGTGGCATTATAACGTTTGAAAACCGGCCAACTAAATAATAAAAAATAATGTGATGTAAGAGTTTTTTATGAGCAGTTTTAAGTATTTCATTTCTGTATTAATTTGAATTCAGCAAGACACTCTTGCTTATATGTGCATACTGTATCAGTGTTATTATTGTACCTGCTTGCTTCCATGAGTATTTTGACAGAGCAAAATGTACTCGGTTACTAACGTAACCTCGGTTCCCTGAGATACGGGAACGAGTACTGCGTCTTGCTTAAGACGCATATGGGAAAAAGCCTTTTTTCTCCTGAACTGAAGCCTATTTCATTCACGCAGTGAAACTGCACAGCCGTTGGTTCGTGCAGGGCTTTAAAGACGAACCAATGGCGCAGCAGCGGAGCTGCATGAGCCTATGGCGACGAAGCCCGCCAAAGCCCGCTAGAATGGGCGGGGCATCTGGCTATATAAGCGGGCGCTCGCCACAGGATTCTCAGGTTTACTTCGACTGAAGCGACGACTGAGTCGTGCAGCTACATAGCACGGTTAGCAACGCAGTACTCATTCCCGTATCTCAGAGAACCGAGGTTACGTTAGTAACCGAGTACGTTCCCTTTCGATACTTCACTCGTACTGCATCTTGCTTAAGACGCATATGGGAACAATCCAATCACGCCGTGCTAATGTAGTGGAACGACTAAAGGTATAACTTCCATAAGCAAACAATGCTTATAGAGAAGTCAACAATAACCCAAGGCTAAGCGGGCTGAGCTTTGTAGGTCACACCCGGCCTGGTTAATCATTCCAGAGTATACCCGTAACTTCGACACCCAGGGGTCGAGAGCTAACAGGTGAACAATACCAGAGAACTTGGGCACGGCACAGCCAAGGGCTCTCTGTCATATCTGTTTACGCAGCGCGTGCCATTTCAAG